>NW_022639575.1:994004-1031638 GCF_010583005.1 Odontomachus brunneus | reverse complement strand
TCTCTCTCTCTCTCTCTCTCTCTCTCTCTCTCTCTCTCTCTCTCTCTCTCTCTCTCTCTCTCTCTCTCTCTCTCTCTCTTTTCAACCCTCCTACACCCATTGTCGTAAAAACGCCATACGCCCGAGGATTCATCTCGTATAGGGGCAGTAGCGCGCCGCTAACGTAGCCGCGAATCATCTTTTTGTCACCGTTGGAGCTTTTTCGACGAGCCACACTCCGTGAGCGAAGCACAATTACGCGTTGTAAATACTACCACGTTTCGTGGTGCGCTGTTACAGAATCCCCTACAGGGTGTGCCAAAGCATGAGGTCAGTGCACAGTGCGGATAAATGAAAATTTGCTGTTGAAAAATCGGTACAGGCCATATTTCTTGACGGATCGAATCTTTTTTTAAATTGATCGTTAATGAATTTCAAGGAAAACTGATTTTTAAAAGGGCCCCCTGAATTCATTAATATATTATTAATAAGTATATGAATAAAACAGTTTGGAAATTATTCACATTCAGCGAAACAAAACCCTACTTCTGCTAAGAAACATGCATTTTCTTATAGTTGACAGCAATATTGATAGCAATCAAATCCTAATCTTTACATGTGATTTGTACTCAGCCACCTCCAAAATCCTTAATGTAGCCTTTCGCTAAAAATATATATTTTTTAAAGTTAACAGCGCGATCGACATCTGTCAAATCTCAATTCTAACATTATATTCATATTCGGCGACCCCAGAAATTCTTATGTCAGATATCTTAATGCAAAAGCAATTTTAAAAATAATATTCTTCTAATTCAATTTCTCTGGTTAACACTAATTTCCAGATTGTTATTAATATTGCAAATTCTTTAGGATTTTTTTTTTAAGTCGAGCTCCGCAGTTTTCTTTGAAATTCATTAATGATCAATTTTGAAGAAGATTCATCTTAATCGGTTAAAAATTATGGTCTGCAGCGACTTTTTAATAGTAAGTTTTCACTTGTCCCCACTGTGCAGCGCGGTAGGTAGAGAACGTAGAGAAAATCATTTCTCGTTTATATACTTTTCGTTTATAGGCCTCGATTTAATAGAGTTTCATGTCGTCCGTTGTTAGAGAAATGAGCATATTTTGCCTTAGGAGGAATTGTGCGAGAGAAACGGCGTACAGGGCTCGATAAGTCCGGCGAGGTGAATTCACGCAGCACAGATTGTGCGAGCGTGCAGGATTTGCTGTTGTGTACGTGTATGTGTGTGTGTGTGTGTGTGTATGACGCGACAAGATCACGCTCGCATGCGAGAGAGGAGGAGGTTTCGAACATTTTCTCTAATAATAAGGGAAGATCGGACAGGCCGCGTGATTGCCGTTCTGTTCCGTTTCGCAAACAAGAAACACACCTAATGATTATTTTTTACCCGCATCGCGCGCACGCGTCGTCCGAAGATGTAGAAACGCACGGTAAAAAGAAACCGCAGCAAATCGAGATACAAGAAAAGTCTATATAGACTATTTATCCTACATATTTTCTCTCTCTCCCTTCTTCCATCAGTACACACGCATACACACATAGAAAAAAAGATAATTCCGCCTGACCTTACCTTTTGATACTCTCTGTATCAAGAGCTCGAGGCAAAAAGCCGGCGCGCGTTGAGGTTTCTTGCGTAACACGTTATCGCATCCCGATCTCATAAATCTCAATCCACTCGAAGGTAAGTTCGCGCTTGATGCATTGTTATTCTGCCCTATTTATGTCACGGCGGTTTAACGCGGCGGCATCATTAGTTATCCCCGCTTCAAAGCTCGCTCCGCAGCTCGCGACAAGTGCCGATCCGCGTTCGTTGATCGACGCTGCTTTGTGAGAATTTAGTTAGATCCCTAGTGCCGCAGGTGGCTGGTTGTTACTTATCGACGCGTCAGACTTTCACCTTATCGCGACGCGAATGCGAGCCCGATTACGCGCGAAGCATGACACGCGAACCTTGCGAATGCTTTTTCACGGTGGACGTCGACACCGATCTGATCGTGTATCGGAAAGAAAAGGACCAATGTGTGTTCCGAAGAGTCTATACACGTTTCAAAATTTAATAGAGATTTTGTGCCAGTTAATCTAATTTCATAATTACTAAAATATTAATTAACCGATATAATTATGCGACGTATTATGCATATTATGCGTAAGTATCATTTTTAAACGTTTGCAAATTCTGAGTCCTTCATACGAAAGAAAAAAGGTCTCACTGCATGAGCTAATCATGATTTGCTGAAAATATATTCGTTGCTGTGACTATTAAAAAATTTGCTGCTTTGCTTTCTAAATTTTTAAAGTAAAATTTTTAAAGTAAAATTTTACTTAAAATGTGCGTGCTGTGTGACCACTAAATCATTCAAATTTAAGCGATTTTTCACTCATATTCGATCAATTTTCCACTCTGAGTCGTCCAGTGAATATTTTCACTCGACATTGAAGAATGTGATGCACACTTTCGTCACAGGAATATATTCATTCTAATCGATTGGAATATCCGTTCACACATACACACACACACACACACACACACACACACACACACACACACACACATAGAGCCAGAATCCATACTCCAAGCTTGAGCGAAATATTCACTCTTGCGATTTCCAGTGACGGTATTTTCACTATCATTTCCAACGAGAACACTGCCACTTTTTATTCGTTTTCAGTGAGAGATTACACTCTAAAAAATTTTGAGAGTAACTAAAACTCGCACTGCTATTGTTGCTACATCGGTTTTTTTATAGCTAAATATATTCTTACTGCTGTAGCACAGTAAATGTAAATTTTCAGCTGTAGTACTTTTAGAGGTATCTATATATTACAATGAGATCTGGCTATACACTGAGAGAAAAATCTAAAAATTATTCAGTGAATACTAATGACATATTTACTAAAATCTAAATTCTTTTATTTAAATAAAATAAACAATTGCTTTCGTAAAAGATCAAGGTTTTAAGAACATGTACATTCTCATTTCAAACTTTCCCGTTTGAAAAGTGTGTGGAGAAAGGATTACATTTATATAAATATTATTAATATTAATATATATTTTTAATATAATGTATATTAAGTATTATTAATATAAGTAAAAGTATTATTAGCACTTAAATGTAGCATCGCGAGTAAATATAGTGTTTAATTTATTAGATGTTTTTTTCTTTCAGTGCATGCATAGATTCTTGTTGCTGTAGTTAATCTTTTCTGTCCGTGCAGAAGTGAAACTGACCAAACGACATTGGCCTCCATTTCAAAGTGCAGAGATCTCGTCTGCAAAGAGGAACGCGCGCGTGCCGCTCGACGCGCATGAATCACGATCGAGTGAGCCGATCACGCGCGTTAATTTGCCGATACTCTCTCGATAGTCGATCTCTCGCAGGCGACACGCTTGCCCCGAGAAACGATTCGGCGAGCGATCTCGCGCTGTCCCGTCGCGGATCGGTTATGCCTTAATTACGAATATGCTTACCGCAGTGGAACTAATTGCGAGACTTAGATCCAATTACCATCGACGCTGCGTACGTGTGCTGCCGGTTAAAAATAACTTTACACTTTCTAACCGTCTCACAGGCGAAGCTGATCTACGCGTTTTCTTGCAAACGGATCGGTCGCGGCTTCTGGTCCGTCACTTTCCGCCTCGAACGCCAATAGATTACGCGCAAGACAGGTCGTGATGTTTAATAATGCAGTTCCGGGAGATTAAACACAAGAACGACCGACGCGGCCGTTGTTAAATTAATTATATACGCGTGACGACACATATAACGCGCCTGTACTATTATTAACTTCCTGTTAACATTCGTCATTTGAATTGACGATTTATGGTTGTGATTTATGGAGGAAAAAGGTCAATAATTCTCGTGAATCTGAATCATAATCGCTCATTTCCGTTCGTTATAGCGTGACTGATTGGTTGAGTAGTCGCGCCTATCAATTTTATACGCATCTACAATTCTTTTTATATCGATTTACGGGTAAGAAGTCGGGAAGCAACGATCGCTGAGAAAGTCGAGTCCTGCCCGAACACCCGGAGTGTTCCCCCTGTTAAAATCCACCGTCCCGCTTTTAATGTCCCTTTTTAAGTTGCGTGATCGACTAAAGCGCTAATGTTTGCTCATAAATCGAGCTATAAGTCAGCGCATGTTTGCAGCCAACATCGGGTCGTCCTCGAGCCCGGACGAAAAGCTGCGGACGTTTTAAAGGAATCACTTCGCGGGGATCGCGTTTCCCCGGTCCTTCATTCTTTTCTTTCCCTCTGTCTGTCTGTCTCTGTCTCTTCTTCCCCCTCAGCTTCCTCTGTTTCTCAAGTCGATGCGAGAGGAGGATTACTTTTGAAAGACGGGCGGGCCAAGAAAATCGCGAGCGCTCGGCACATCTCCGTCCGAACGCACGGATTATACGACGTATGCGACAATGACTACGCTTGTCCGTGCACGTGCCATGATATCCACACACACACACACACACGTATATACACGAGACACACATATGTTCCTGCTGGAATATGCATGTGCACGTATATGTGTGTCGCGCGCGCGCTCATCGTTGCATTTACAGGAATAAGCCCGCTCCCTGAAGCTTTGACGAAAGTGGGCCAGGGTCAGCCGGCTTTTTGTGCACTTCCGTAGCTCCTTCACGTACGTTTGGGACGAACGACGTTGAAGCTTGCTCGGACATATGCGTCTCCGAGCTGCCAAGCGGTTTACGCGACGTTGTATCCTATCCTCGCGCGAATCTCTCGGGTGTCTCGGACGTCTCCTGGGTTTAACCAGGAAGGGACGAGCAAACGCTCCACAAATAATAGCGCGGGATCGAACATTCGTGAGATTGAACGCTTCGTTCGTCGGCGACTTTCCCAGCCCGTACAGTGCGATGATTACGACTTGGTGAAATTCCTCCGGTGCCTTCGCAGTTTTTATAAAAAAAACTCGATAAAATAAATTTCATGCGCTTCGTACATAAAAAATAATTTTATATCCTTAGAGTGCATCACATAGGCAAAAATCGATCGTCTGATTTCCCCGCAAGATAGAAACACCGATGCCCCGACACGTACTTCATCCTGAACTTGTTATTTTTCTTTCATCCTGTTCTTATTATTTCAGTTTTTAATTATGAACATTTAAGACCGGTTTTTCAATAGCAGTTTAAACTCGGATTCAAGTTTAAATTCTATTCTAACAATGCGTTTGTTTAAACAGAATTTAAGTTGAAATCTAAGTTTAAACTATCATTAAAAAACCGGCCCTTAAACTTTCAACATAGAAAAAAATATGCATATTTTTTATACATATATTTTTCATGTTAAAAGTTTAAATATTCGTATTTAAGAGGATACCGTTATAAATTTTTTTATTCACAAGACTTCTTGATGTTTTTGATACATACTGAAAGAAAAGAAATATCTAAAAATTAGTAAATATTTATTTGATATACTAATTAATCTATTATAACTAATTATTATCATTAATATATTATTATTAATTTAATATACTAACAAAACATGTTTATTTAAATATAAATTCTCTTATATATTTGAATAGAATAAATAATTGCTCATGTGAAAAATGAAATTTTTAAGGTTTTAAGAAAACGTATATTTTCTTATTTGAAATATAGTTTAATATATTAGTATATATTATATTAGTATAAGTAAATTATTAGAATACACCTCCATCAAATAAATATTTACTAATTTTTACATATTTTTTCTTACACATTTCTTCTATAATATGAGAGCTACTCTGCAATTCGTGGACATTTGTACTTTCACCTTGAATAAGTACTTGCAATTCTGCACAACGAAATAGAAAAAAAAACAGTGCAAAATACGAAAGCTGGATTATGTCGGTATCCCCTTGAACACCAAAGCAATAGAAACGTTTAGAATCAAGTGTCTCGGAATTGCTGATCTTACCTTATTCAGCGGACTGGTTTGTTCAATTAAGTTTCACCCTGAAATACATCTGACGCTACATAAAACATACGTGAAATACACCTACGCTATCTGGGACGAGAAAGAGGCGTCAATACTTTTCTTCGACGGATCTATGTCAATTAGTTAGACGGCGATTTGGCGCTCGGGGATGACCGAGGATTCGAACTGAAGTCTAATTAGCTGCTATATAGAGCAGCTTCTGCTCGAGTGGCAGTGTACTCTTGTGCAGTTCCTGCATTGTCGCCGGTAACAATGCTCGCGAACCCACGTATGCATGCTCGCGCTTACACACATACACACCCACCCATTCACCCACCCACGTGCATACGTACACGCCAGTTCGCGCCAATACACACACGGATACTTTAGGCGTAGGAAAACCGGCGTAGCGGAGGAGTAACAGTCGTTACTCTCTGCTCGTGCCTTGGACCGGCGCGATGGACTGTGTTGATTCCCATCGTTACCATTTTAGATCGTGAGATCGCGGTCGCGTTTACATCGCGTTTGCCATAATTTGCGGGCGGTCCGTTAATGACTCCTTCCCGCCGAGAAATTAATTCGATATCTCGTTAGTCGGTGGCGCGTTCGCCAACGTTCGACGTGGTTCCCGCTGCGCGTTTACCGTTACGTGTCGTCGACTAATCCGCGAGGATTAGCGTAGCACGCGCGCACGCACGCACGCTAGACCCAACGGAAACCCGCGCAGTCATCCATTATATTATACTTCGGTGCCACCCGGCGGCGATGCTGCAATGCCGAAGTTGAGTCTGTGGCATTCAACGTGCGTTCCGCAATTTTGCCATCTTCAGCTTCAACCGATGGATCATTACCCGAGCAATTTTCCCCGTATGCGATTCCGCAGAACGTCCCGGCCGCAATGCCGCGCGTCCCTCGTTGAGCGCGAAGCCGACTCTCGCGTGTCTCGCGAAATTCTTTCGTCTGAATCTTATCAACATCACGTCCTCTTTTCGTTCAAATTGATTATTGGTAATTGATGAGTCGCGCGATTATTAGAACCAGAGTTATGAAAGTATAAATTGATTTTTTCTCAATTGAATAATTGACTTGAACATTTCAAGTCGACTAACTGACCATCGATTCGGGCAAAATAAATCAGAGAATGCTTAATTGACGATTGATTTCAGCGAATTTAATTAAAGATTCAATGGACGATTGATATAAGCAAGGGGAATCGTTAAATTAACAATTGAACTTAGCAAATTTTACTAAAGGCCGTTTAATTGACGATTAAATTTAGCAAATTTAATTAAAGACTGTTCAATTGATTATTGGTATGAGCAAATTCGATCGATTCAATCGAAGAGCGTTCGATTACTCAAAGTTGTACAATTGGTCTTGTGGATAATATTCATTCTCAGAACATCGTAGCATCGTGAAAAATGCCGCTGATTGAGTAGAACCTGCGTTGAAAGAAATACTGATCAATCGTCACCAAGCTCAATCTTCGATTGAACCGACCGAATTTGCTCATATAATTAAAATAATTAAAATTGTCAAATTATCAACTGAATGATCTTTAATTGCTTATATCAATCGTTAATTGAATGTTCTTTAATTAAATCCATTGAAACCAATTGTCAATGATTTTCGATTGAATTTGTTGAAATCAACTGTTAAACGGTTTCCAAATGGCTTATATTAATCGTCAATTAAATACAATAATTCATTTAAAAATTTGGAATTACTCGCAATCCTGACTAGAATTGCGGCCCGCTTTTATCCCAGACAGCACAAATCTCCAAGGTACGTCTTGAGGTCGCTCTCAGGATGTAGAGACGTCTTCTGGACGTCTTTAGGACGTCTCTTGGAGGTATGTGATTAGGCCAATTCGCCTCGGCGAATAACTCACGTTATGCGCGCACATACCTGTTACATGTTGCACTCGGACGAGGAAGATGAGCGAAACCGCCGCGATCAGCCAGGAATGCGGCGATGACGAGGTAAAGGTGGACGTCCTCCTCCGTTGCGACATTTTCGGTCCCTTCTCCGCTTCCGGTGTGCGTCAAGTCAGTCAGTCACGCTGTCCTCTCGTACATCCCTGTTGAAATTATTCACGGTGAGTCGACGTCTGCCTGGCGAAGGCGCGGAACCGTGACGCCGCGTCTTCGCAGGTTGCACTAATTATAAGTGCACCTTACGAGCGCGTGCAAGGTGCGCGCATCCTGCGCGGGTAGCAGCGATGAGCGTGTTTGAATCCCGGTCTTGGCAGTGCGCGAGACGGAAGGCATTCTCGATAAAAGCGGCAACGTTTCGCTTCGCACAGGAATTTAGAGCGAATCACTCCCCGCGGATACAGAAAGAGAAATGCGCGAACGAAAATTCAAGGGTGATACGCTGTTGAGGGTATTGAGATTAGTAACGCACAGGTGTGTGAAATTGTGACTACAGCTGATTTCCGAGCACTTCTAAACGTTCGGGACACGGGTTGTTTCAGAATTTCAAAACATATTTCACGAATAGTTACGTTCTGAATGTGTCTCGAAGCCATCACTAGCGGATAGCCACACGCGTCGCAAAAGGTGTGCGCTCCGCTTGACGTGCTTCTCGCACGCGCTTCCCGATTAAGGGAGAAACAATGCGCTCTGATGCGTTGATCCCAGAGAAGGAAAAGTTTATTTACCTTCCCGCTTTCTCCCCTCCTCCCCCGCGATTAACCTTACACCGAGCGGAAAGCAACACGTTCGTTTTGCAATCGCGACCACCGGCGCGAGATTCGATCTTGCCAACGTACACTGCGTATTTTGAAATTACGGACATCGACGCCACGTTTCCATTATATTGACATACTAAGCGATTTTTCGCCACGCCCAACAAACAGCGAGTGAGAAAAGAGAATTTCTGCGCTTCTCAGCAAAATAGTGTGTAATCGAATTCACCCTATTCGCTTCCGCGCAGAGAGAATGTTATAGTCTCTTTTCGTATAAGTTCTTTTCAATTTTACTGTGTGTTTTTAGTGGTCCAAAAACATACTGTCAGTACGGTCTGCTAAATCTTGCTAAAGGATACATTTCGTCGAAAATATAAACATAGCAAGTGTTTTCATGATGCAGTTCATGGTTTCAGTTCGTAAAATATAAATATCACACATGAAATGTAAAAGCATAGTGAATTACTATAGAGTGTCGATCTATTCCTAAGTTACGAAGTTCTATAGTAATTTTTATTATAGAATTCTCTCCGTAAAAATTTCTATCTCATCACATTATTCAAAGATTAATTAAATTATTTACCCAACTATTATTTTAGACCTGATCATATCTTTAGTGGGAAATTTGATCCAAATAAAGAAAGGAAAGGAGAGAGAGAGAAAGTTAAAATCGTTTATTCTGACGCAAATTGTAAGGTAAAAGTACCAATGTCCAAATATACTCAATTTTGGACACTATTATTTTTTAAATACGATTTAAATTTTTTCTCAACACACATAGAGAAAATCTATATACATATATAAAAAGAAATATATATATATATATATAGTATGTTAAAAAGTTAAATAGTTGAAAATCTGTATTTGAAGATCTATAAAACAACAAGAATGTCCAGAATTAGGTAAATCTTAAATTGTTTTAAGACAGATTGTTGTAATTGGTACTTTTATCTCAGTCTCAAATATAAATATCGATCCAATGCTTTCGAGACAACTGGTTTCGCGATATTCGCAGCCTGATACTTGGCGATTATTCTGGAAAAGCGTTGCGTGTGCGCAGAACGCGAAAAACGCAGCGACAAATCGACGTGAAGATCTACGACGACGTTCTTGCATGCTGCGATTTCACTTTCGACGGAACAAGCGAGCGTAACTCGTACAAATTGACGTTACGCGATTCATGCCTGTCAATCAATTTGATATTTTCCGCGGAATACCAGTCGTCTATTTATATCCGCGCGCGCGCGCGTCTTTTTCAGAGAGTCGGTCACGGCGTTAAAGCGAGATCGCTCTTGAGACACCAGTGTGAAATTCGGAATAGAGAAATCCACGATTACGATTTTTAGACGCTTCTCTCTCATCGCGCATTCATCTTGTCTCCTCTTCCTGACTGCGCTCGGCGGCCGGTAAAAGGTGAAACTTTCGCCCTTCCCCAGCGATTGATGCGTTTCGCGAGCAAATGTCGTTTGTCTCGGCTAGACGCAGCTGGCACGTGCGTGACGCGCATCATTGATGGATTCGTGCGGAACACCATCGAAATCGCCAACCTCGATAAAAAGTAGAGCTCGCACGGAAGAGATTCGAAAGAATTGCACGATCGAATTTGCTCGAGCAGCAACGTTCGCGGTAGACGTGTTTCAAGTTCAACGTGGAACGAACAATCGACTTATTCGAGCGAGTCGCGTTACAGAGGTCGGTGAATATATCAAGATAACATTGTCGCGTCACACCTGCAATGAATTCCGAGACTTCTGTAACCGCAAAATTGAGGGAGCACACAATAGTGTTCTTGCTCTTCTCGCAAAATACAGAAGTGCATCTTCGCAGTGTGCCCCCGATTGTTAATCAAGCATTCAACTTATTCTCTCCGATGTGTTCCCCGCAAGAAAGTAAAACGAACGAGTGAGAATAACGTGAGACGTTCAGCGCGTTCACCTGTTGTATTCTTCAGAGGAAAGGTACACACACGACGACTCGATTCAATAGATGGAATACTTTCGCTCGCGATTAGCCCGCGGGTCTCAAATGTCGTGTGTCTACCATGAATGGAGAACGCGATCATTTTGACGATCGCCTGGTATATCCCCGCAAGGGACACGCTCGGCGGCGATAAAACGCGATAGCGTGATGACGCGATGTGGACGAACTAGTCGCTGCGAGCAACAACAGCTCTGATCGATTCAGCGGTCCGGGTAATAAAAATCAGCTGTCCGCGGCTCGAAAAGCGCGACTGATATAGTGAACTGGAGTATCCGGGCGTTCGGATGACGCGGATGACGGCTCGAGTGTGCTCTCAGGAGCCACTCGAGTGATTGGCTCCAGAGACGAGCATATTGGAGAGGAGTCCTTTCGAGCGCACTTGCTCCTTATGACTTGTGCAATATACTGCGTATACTTGATACTTCCTGCATGTGCGATAGGCCGGCGGAATGAGCCGAGGAATGAGCCAGGAAAACTTTCGCCGGCTATTAGTTACGTGTTTCGCGTTCCGCGAGCGAACGGCGAAGCTGTCACGCTCGGATGAAGTTTCCAAGCGTCATCGAACCGACGGAAAAATAGCGCACCTGATCGGCCTCGCCGCGCGATTTTAAGCGTGCACCACCGGCAATCCCCCCGTATCGGGCGGGGAAGGGAAGCGAGCGATTGTCGAGATGACAACCGGGAGACAAACGACATTGACCACCATAATAGCCACCCACGGTGGCATCGATTAAGTTCTCACATGCCATTCGTAAACGCGCGTAATCTCCGCAAAATATTAGAGAGATAATATTTGCGGAGAGAAGGAGAAGAGTGACGTGACATACGTTTGGTTGACAGTTTTGGCGGGAGCAACCAGAATTTCTGGTCATTGTAGCGAGATATTTTCCGGTATGCATCCGAGTCGAAATTTTGGTCCTACTTTCAATCTTACTATTTCATTCAACATCTGTTTTGATACTCTGTAACCTACATTAACCTCCTCTGATTCTATTTAACCTACTTGAGTCGAAATTTTGATCCTACTTTCAGCCTCACTATTTCACTCAATTAGCGTCTAAAGATGCTAAAGAAAGTGAAAATTTCGGATGTTATCAGTAGAAGTAAATTGTATCATTACAATTAAATCTGCTTTGCTAACTGAGCTTCTGCGTTGTAGAATTCTAAGTTTAACATAGGACCAAAATCTCGAATCGGGGAAACTGGGATATTTAATATCAGTCAGAGTTTTTGGTTACTACGTACGTAGTAATGACATGCAATCCATATTTGGTTATTATGATTACACGGGGAAGAACATGGTTGGATTAACGTGATATGTTCGGTTAACCCTTTCGCTATTAATTTTGTTTTTTAAAAGTACTAATCTTTTTTACTTTCACTTCATTAAATGCATTTATATATAAAGTAGTTTTGGCAAAAAAATATTAAAAATTTTATGTTTGGCACCAAAAAGATAGACACATTAATATCTTACTGGGGTTATTGTGAGAACATATTTATCCCAATGGTAATAAATAGAGTAAATGATAGCTGATACGTTCTGAAAAGACTGTTTATTCAATTGAACAAAGTTAACGGTGAGGAAAACATGTTTCCTTAGTAGCGAAAGGGTTAAACAACTATTGGTCGTTAATTCAACTTTAAGTTATTATAATTAAATATTCCGGTATTCAACGTTGTGACAACATATATAGACAATATATAACAGATTTGTCAATTGAAGAAATGGCGTAACGCGTAAGATAGACGACTCATAATCCAAGGGTCTTTAGACGAGTCCTGATCCTGCCAGGGTAAAGTTCTTCAAATATAAGATCGAATCAACTTAATGACTAATTTCAAACCAAATAATCATATACTATCAACTTAAGAGACAACTTTCGATTAAAAACAAATACAATTTCTAAAAAATAAATATGAGTAAAAATGAGTAAAAATAATGAGTAATAAATGAAAATGCAATTTTATTTATTGCGTATGGTCCAAAATAGTCCCGTTTAATTAAAACTGATAAAAATCTACCCAACAAGCTGGTTAATATATCCACACACAAATTTCAGATTAATTCAACAAAACTTTTATCTCTACGTATAAGACAGCTAGAGATCGCATGTATGTGTGCGGATGTGCGAATAGATCGGCCGGTCTTTCCATGACTTTAAGATCAAATAAAAAGATACTAATTTTGCCGCATACTTTCGCTCTAAAATAAGGCGAGATATGTCTCTCGCGTTTATAGATCTTTCAAGATTATTAGATTTCGCACCGACTAATTTTATCATCGGTGAATTATCCAAAGTTATTGCTCGGCCGTCGCAATATTTTTCTCGAACTAATTCCGAAACACAACACCGTCCACATTGCGAGAATAAATTACCGAAACATTACTCTCACGTTGAATTCATAAAGATCATTCGAATTCCTCCTGTGGATCTACATACTGCGCTTCTCATCTCGTAAACGAAGAACTTATTTCCGCAGTGTCTTTCATTCATTTTGCAAAAGTTATCCCTTACGAAGATTTCTACGGCCTTTGTGATATCCACTTCTTCTTCTATTATTTCAGTTCTCTTTAAATGAGAAAAGAAAACAAAAGCGGGACTTTAAAGCAGTTTGGAGATGAGCTCTCTGTTCATCCGACTCCGACGATCTCTCGGGACTCGCGAGATGCGAATTTCGCTGGTCGCCGTCCCTGATTTCGAGAACCCGGCTGGAATCGCTTGTCCGCCCGTTTCTCGTTCGCTGGCGACGGAGAACAGTTGAAAACTTTCGCTCCAGTTCGCGCTTCACGAGTGAACGGGATTTGTCGCGGTCGACTGGCGAGAGTGTACACATCGCGCTACGGTGCCAGGACGGTGGCGATGACGGCAGCGAGAGCGCGATTATCGCGTGCCGTCCGGATCGAGGAATCGATCCCGCGATACCACCAGCGTGTCGCACTCGCTGGCTAACCGTGCGCTATCACTTCCCGACGCTTATGTTTGAAGAACTTTACTAAGACTTAAGTCCAGGAAACCTCCTCGGTGACAGCGCACGGGGTAAGGGATCTCCAGTGGGAAACCCATAGAGTCAATCGGCCCGCGGCTGCGATCCCTCCCCGCACTGACCTTGCTCGACTGCTTGCTGAGGGAAGTTCGGCGACACGGCACGGCAGACAGGGGGCTTCAACGTCGCACCGGAAACCCAAGGTCTCGCGTGCACTCTTGGAGGACACTGCTTGAGGACACTCTCCGACCGAGTGAACTGTCCGGCACCCCTGCGCGAGGTAATAAAAGCGAACGACACACCGAGACACCGGCGGCGTCGTCGGACGAAATCTCCTCCGGGATTCCTTCCGAGAGTGCCACTCTCTCCCTCCCTCCTTCCCTCTCTCTCTCTCTCTTTTTCTGTCTGTCTTTCCTCCTCTGTCCTTTCTCTCTTTCGCCGTCCACCAGGTGGGCACGCCGCGAAACTTTCGCCCAGTTTCGCGTTTCACGTATCACGAGTGACTGGCACCAGAGCCGGCGATCGCTCGGACGTTGATCGCACGTTCCTCCGCACTTTCAGCGGACACGTTCGTCCTCCCCACACGTGCGGGACCTGGAACACGCGCGCTTCTCTTCCCGTCGTCACGTACCGTCCCGTATCGGTTTCAGGTGATCCGTACCTGAGGCGACGGGGGCCGCGCTACGTGCCTCGACCGTGCGAGGAAGGAATGGCTAAATGCTCGCTGCACGTATACTATAGCAACGTGCCTACTCCTGGCTTTACCCCCCTTTCTCGAGAGCTCGCACCGTCCTTTCGCTTTCAGCGGCCACTGACCAGCGCGATACTCGGCTCGTGTGCCGTGTAGCACACACACCGCGGGGAACCTCACTTCCTCCGCACTCCGGAACCCCCTTTGGCGGCGCTCTCTCGTTCGATTGACGTAGTAATGCCCGGAGGCATGATCTCGGCTCCTTATAGACGCGCTCGAGAGGCCGAAGGCGTCGCGACCGCTCGCAGGTGCATTGTTATGACACTGACATGTCAAGTTCATGGTCCTCGATTTCGCTGTCGAGAGAGTCGCGATCCTCTTTCTCTCGAAACGTAAATCCTCCTCCTGTGCTCGTTAAAACCGCCGGCCGAGGGTACGCCTCTTTCACGCGATTTCCCTCCCCTTCTCTGCGGTACTGTAACGTCCACTTGAAAGATCGCGTTCTGTTCTGTCTTTCGGTGCGTCGAAGATCTAAGAAGTAAAGAGTGTCCACCCATTATATTGTGAACTCATCATTACGCTATCAACGTCCAACTCGTCGTCCCAGCGACTAACGAGATTACGATTTCGCGCGAAGAAAATGGGAAATTGAAATAGCCGCAGCTCGCGGGGGGGAAAGATTTCCCATTCCCTTCCGGATTTCTTTAGAAATCCTCTTTCTTTTCTTCCGATTGTCGAGCAATCTAAGAAAGCGACAGCGTCGCCCGCTTCGTGAGCTCATTATCATGACATCAAGTTCATCGTTACATATACGAGATTGCAATCTTGCATCTTTGAGTCTCTCGTGACTTCTGTGGCTTAAAGAAGAAATAGTACACGTTTCTTCTCATTTTTTTAACGAATTATTTCTGTTTCTCTCGGTCTTGCAGAAACTCACGACGACAGAAGCGTAGTTTTTTCTGCAAACTAATTAGTACGTGACGCGATGAATATATATATCTTTCTCGTTTCATCTACACCAAGAAAAAATACTTGAAAACTTGTTTGTGGGATATAAAGCTTATTCCTGTGAAATTTAAGAAAGTGACAGCGTCACCCGCTTCGTGAGCTCATTATCAAGTTCTTTGTCATTCATACGATTGCAATCTCGCATCTGTGAGTCTCAGAGATCTTTGTGACTTAAAGAAGAAATGCTGTACATTTCTTCTCATTTTTTAACACAATTATTTCTATTTCTCTCGGTCCTGCAGAAATTTGCGACGACAAAGGTGCAGTTTTTCTGCAAACTAATTAGTACATGACGCGAGTAATAAATAAATAAGTAAATAAATAAATATATATATATCTTCCTCACTTCATCTACACTAAGAAAAACAATACTTGAACATTTGATCTTAAGATATAAAGTTCACTTCTGCGAGATAAAATTGATTTCTGTGTGAAATGAAGTTTATTTCTGTAAGATAAACTTTATATCCGACGAATAAATATTTGTGCACTTCTTTTCTCAGTGTATAAGATTATAACTTTCCATCAAAAGAACGAGAAGACAAAATACCTGCGCACTTAAAAAGGAGGGTTTCAACGATGGACTGTAATGGCGCGCGCATTGTCCTCTTATTTTTTATAATGTACCTTCACGGGGTTCTTGTCTCCGTTTTACGTTCATTTCAAGGCAATTTTTAAAATCGCCGTCGATCGACGAGACAATTCTTCGCTCTCAATTAGACGCGACGGCATGAAAATGAAGCGATAATGCGGACGCGTGTCTCATAAAGCATTAGATCGATCAAACGACGAACGGCGCAATCGCAATCCAGGTAATAACAGAGATTTCATCGTGGCGGTCCGTAGAATTTATCTGCTCGCATAATGAGCTTTTCACGAGAGCGCCGGCAGGACAGTTTCACCATTGACATTTGCATAGCATTATCGAGCGTGCCAAAACGCAGGAAAGTTCGACAACGGTCGCTTTGTTCTTTGCGATTGTTCATCAATTTCGGTCTATCCAGTCGCGAGCTTAATGATCAGTATCAAGAAATAACACTCAATAGAATTGCACGATAAAACTGTTCCGACAGTGCGAGATGGAAACATTCCAGTTTCATTTTCAGCCGATTCGTTCTCAAGCTATAATCAGTATTCCTCACTGAAATGCTATATTTATGTAACCAACGGTTTAATTGTAAATATGACACTGCAATCAGTAGAATTTCGTTAAAAGAAAACTAGTTGATAGTATACTAAGAGAAAAATGTCTAAGAAATAAAAGGAACATTTATTCAATGAGCACTAATAACATATTTACTTATATTAATGTAAAATATTACTTTTCAAATTGAAAAGTCGGAGAAGTAAGGGGAGTAACTTTATCGATGAAAGAATTATTTTATAAATAAGAATATACATTTCCTTAAAAGCTTAACTTCTCATTCTTAAAATCTTAACTTTAAAGTAATTGTTTATTCTGATTAAGTAAAAAAAATTCAGACTTTGGTAAATATTTTTTATTAGTTCTCATTAAATAAATATTTTTTATTCTCAGATATTATTTGTCAGTGCAATGACTATTATTAATTTGCAGTTTGCAAACGCAGACAATGTCGTTGCCTACACAAATCGCACGGAAGCCGCTCATTCCATCGTCAGAAAGTTGGATTTCACACAGTATGTCACAGATTTGCGTACTACTATGTATTACTATGATCACGTATTTTTTCCCTCAGGGTGAACTTGTGAAAAAACGAAAAGTTCCGCGTGAAAACATTCACGTTTTTATGGCGAGAAGTTGCATGGTCACCGTCGAGTTCACGTGAAACTTTTCACTTTTCACGTTTCCGCTTTTAGGGAAAGATTACATGATCGCTACCAAGACTTTGCGTAGTGAAATCTTACCTCTACTGATCAAAATCAGTGAGGCATAAGACAAGTTGTGAAGAGGGAATGTTTCCACCGAAAAACTGTGGATATTCGATGATTATTGGCTGCTAAAACGCTCCCTTTGCTGATTCAGTTCAGAAACATCGATTCGCCTTAAGAGAGCTCCGTTCGTGCGTGGACAGTTCATAAATCGGAAATCTGACGGGAAAGCGGAAATAATCGAGACGTCTTTGCGAGCACGAGTGCAATTAGCGCGGCCAGTTGCACGTCGGGGACAGATAAACGCGTAGCTCACCGACCGTTCTCGCTCCTTTTACTTCGCCGCTTCTGGACCGTTACGCTATACTACTTGTTTGCGTCGTTATGGGGAAGAGGTAATAACCGTCGGCGCCGTCTCGTCTAAGGGCAACTTTTCCTTTTCTTTCCGCAATCTTCGCACCCCTTCCGCGCCCTTCGTCTTTACGAGCTCCAACCGATCGCGGGGGCCGGGTAGTTAGAACGTCGAGGAATTATCGAGATGGACGGAACACGAGTGTTGTCGATGTTCTTTCACTGCGACGCTCAAACTTTACGCAGGGAATGCCCGCAAAAGTGAAAGGAGACACGTATTGCCAGAAGCAGTCGCCGGGAAAACAGAAGTACGTACGATACCACTCGCGAACGGTATCATTGACGTGAAATCATAACCATTTGTCGTTTATATAAATGCCAGACCTGTTGTCGAGGCCGCTTTTATTCCTGCCGATACAAGATTCCGCGACGACCGCTATGGAATCGGGAAGCAGAGGCGGCTTCGCCAAAGCCGACAAAGAATGCAAATTCTTCCCCGTCGTCTTCGTCGTGTATTGTGAAATGCGAATACGCAGAGTCGTATACGCAGAAAACTAAGTCGTTTTATTCATTGAAGCAGATTGAAATAAAAACAGAATCTCTCTTCGAGGCTCCCTGATAAACGTCGTTACCGTCGCAATGTAGCGTGTATTGCACAATGCTGACCTTCAACCGACCGTCATCAAAAAGCCTTTTGTTCCGGGATTTTTCAATATCGTGTCGGACGACGCGATGTGGGCGAGGTGAAACATTTTTCCGAAGAAAAATAGAAATGCACAGAATCCGTCTCACCCGGAGATTTCTACCTTAAATCTGGATCCCGGAAATAAGCGGGCGGAACTGCGCGATGGCGCAAGGCTGCCTCTCAGTATCAGGTGTTATTCGAATAAATGGTCGCGCGAAATCGCGAACACGAAATCACGAGTAATCAGGGAATTGATTATTATATTATCATTATACAAGGCACTTCAGTAAAGGTCTTCTGGTGTACAAATTAGGTGAAAATAAGTTTACATAAATTGCTTTTCTACAATACACTCTCGCTGAAATATTCACCTCCAAAAAATTCAGAAAAGCATTTTCTGAAAGTAACTTTTATATTGCTTATCAGATTTGTATTATTTTTGTACTAAGCGAATGTGTCGTTAAGATGGTTTGATAGATTTTTCAATGTTAGATCAGGGAATCGAGGGGCAAGTCACTTCTAAATTTCTTAACTCCTAAACTTTGGGGTGAATGGGATTTTTCGATTTTTGAACATTTTCGTAAGTTTCTCCAATCTTGTTCTAAAAGAAAAGGATATTCTTGATTTTGAAAAGCGAATGGTTTTTGAAAGAAGAAACGTATTTGAATATAAAAGGTAAAATTTTATTCAAACAATAACATTTTGGCGTGAAGCAAAATTGAACTAACAAGTAAACATACCCAAACGTACACTCCGATTTCTTTCTAATTTGGCACAAATATAGAAGTACAAAAAATATTTTATAGTAAAAGGTCATATTTTTTCATTTTGGCCCACTTTGAGTTTCACGGGCAGTTTATAGCTTTTTAATGTTCTCATTCCTATCATCAACAAGTACAACAAAAATGCATAAGAAATACAATTGAATACAAGATATAGTTGAATAATTTTAACAAAATCGGCATAGCTGTGACACGAACTATTCTAAATTTCTTTAGCCGAGATTCCAACCGAAATATTTTCAATCTGTGCTAAATTAGTCAAAAATGGTACGGAATCTCGGCCAAACCGAGAAATTATTTGTATAAATAATTTTTTCAACTTTTTACCTTTTACATATTTTGTTTAAACATTTTATTATTTGTACAAATTATTTTATACATTTGACTTCATATTCATAATCAGCAAACCAAAAACACAACTTGCATTTAATTTTATTTGTTATACATTTTTGTTGTACTTGTTGATGATAGGAGTGAGAATATTAAGAAGCTATAAACTGCTCGTGAAACTTAAAGTGGGCCAAAATGAAAAAAATATGATCTAAATATTTGTTGTACTTCTACATTTGTGCCAAATTAGAAAGAAATTGGAGTGTATCTTTCGGGTAGACTTGTAAGTCAAATTTAATTGTAAAGAAATAGATCTGTGTGTTCAAAATCGTAATAGACATTAAACAGTTCTCAGTTTGTCACGCACGGGAATGAGTAAGAAAGCTGTGGAGAGACAGTTTATGTGCTGTGGAGAGACAGTTTATGTGAACTTATGGGGTTATTTTCACCCAATTTATACACCCCTAAGAGATTGCTCGCTTTTACTGAAACACCCAGTATATTCGTTGATCATTAATCATCTTGCTTTATTGCATACAGTTCAGTATTTATCGACAAATTTTGTTTTGTTTTCAATAGATTCACTTGCAAATCGTCGAATGTAATCGTTGATGGGTTTCCTATTACTTTTATCGGTCGTTTCCAACGTGTCGTCGGGAACGAGTGAAATTTTCACCGCCACGATCGACAACTTCACCGTCCGCGAATGCATTCGCCAATAATACCCCTTCAAAACATATATTTTGCCCAACATTGGCAACTCCGGGCGATACGTGGAAAGCGCGCCATCGGTGCGGAATACTTTTTCCTCGGCGCGCGATTTACGATAAATCGTGAGCGGCCTGCCGCGCCGGACAAAGTCGGCCATCGGCGCTTTTCTCGGACGGCGCGACGTCTCGCGCACTTTAAAATCAATCGAAATCGAGGAAAGTGCCTCGCGCCGCTGATCCGCGATTTTTCATTTCGTCCCGACAACACGGGCTCTCTCGCACCGTCTCCAAGTTCAAGAGGACGCGTCCTCCACGCGATCTCGTCGGGACGGGACCAGTCCCAGCAAGTATATTAGAGATCCGAAAAATATAAAAGAGACATCTAGATACCCCATATTTCGGATTTTCGAGGTTTAATCGTTGCAATTGTACAAATATGATGAAAGCAACCTTGTTCTATGTATTAAAGGAATGATGAACCCAAAATATAACGATAACGATTATCATCAACGAAATCACGCTATCTTTTTGGTATTTTTTATGTATACAGAACTTACGTAAATGTATGTTGCTTTATTTTATCATATTTAGCGGAGAATTTAATCACGCATGTGTAGAAATCTTTTTGCAAACTTTTCCGATATTCTTAAGCTTCTGAATTCAAATGCAAAGATACGATTCCAAACTCTCGCGAGAGGTTCCACATTTCTTATACCGTTCTTTAATTATGGGTCAATTTTATTTCGTTTACTCATATGTTTGATTTCAATCATTTTATGAGCAATAATAATACTATAACTTCATTTTAGCTAGTAACACGTCGTTTAAATTAATTTACTCACAAAATAAAAAGTACTAATACAAAATTTCGAGAGGCTTAAAAATTTATTTTGTGCTACCACAAAGTTTTTTCTATTTTTTATAACTGTAATATTATTCCGATTTTAAATCGGGAAATTTTAAATCGGGGAAGAAAGTCTGTATGTTTTATCTTTGAGAGGGGATTTGTCAGCTGCCCGATAGATGGAGAAAAGTATTAGAAAATGATGGCGAATATTTCCAATATTGACGAGTTTATTATTTATTTTTATGAATAGACTCAATTTTTCTTTAAAGAAAAACTGGATTAATTTACGCACGTAATAGAAGGACCATTTCGCGATTTTGTATCCATTGTTCCTCTCAAGATAAATTACTAAAAAAAGCAACCTAGGGTCATCTAGACTCGATCTTCTATCTTCTCTATCCATGAAAAAGCATTAAAAATGTTGACGAACAGCGCCAGCCGACGAAACAGAAGTGGAATTTCTCATCAAGACCAGCAAATAATATTAATTTTCGTTTGCTCGTCTCTTCCATCCGTATCATTTGTCTTTCGCTGCTTTCTTAGCGTTTTCCAATTTTTCATTTCGTCCGATCGACCGGGCTCTCTCGCGCATCGTCTCGCAGCTCGAGATAGCGACGCTCTTGACGCCTCGCCCTTGTCGTCGTCGTCGTCGTCACGGGGTGAGACGGCAGAGTCAAGGAAGTATTGAATCAAGAAAGTATTATCCGCCGCGCCTGATTACACTCCAATTCCGAAACGGCGATCGCGGGTCCGTCGCATCCGCGTTGTCGCACGGAAGATGGAACGAGAGCGCGCACGTACAGTGAGAGGCGCATGAAAGCAATTTATTCTTTTTCCACTTTGGCTCACACATTTGACGGCGACCCTGGGGTGTCTCGATAGATTGTTATCGTCCTGGGAGCGATCGGCACCGGTATTATTCTGTCCGATTACGTAACTGCTCCGGATCCGCGCGCGCGGGGATTGGATCCAGAGGCAACGAGTTATCTGCTCGATCGAGAGCGGAATAAATGCATGAGAGACCGCGTATTTGCTTTTGCCGTGCGAGAGGATGCCGCGTCGCGAACCCGGAGTGAAAAGCGTGCCATTTGCCGTGGCAATCGATCGTCCTCTCGTCGAAATCTAAGGGCCCAGCGCACAGAAAAACTTAAGCAGCAAGGTGGAAGCAGTAAGGGAGACCGAGGCTAGATGCCCTATTTTAGAAGTTACAACTTGAATGAAAATTGCATTTGTTATCATACACTTGCAAGAAATTTCATTCTAGCTAGCTCTAACACATTGCTTAGTTGTATTCATGGAGAATATTAATAGAAAACTTTAAGAGGCTCGAAAATTGATTTTATTATTACCAAATCAGTTTTTTTTATTTCTTAACTATAATATTTTTTCCGATTTTAATGAAACTCAACAAAAAATATTTATATTTTGAAAGGAAACAGTTTCGCGATTTTGTACCTATTATTCTTTTCAAAGTAAATGCTGAAAAAAGCACATGAACAACATACTCTTGGGGCCATATTGCCCCGGTCTCTCCTAAGCAAACTGATCAATAACAGTCGATGATTCTTCTCACGGTTCAAGAATCAGCGACTGTGATTGGTCAATTTACTTACCGCTTAAGTTTTTCTGCGTGCCATGGCCTTAACTCTCGCGCGAGGTCCCGAGGTCTCGACCTCCTCGCTCGCGCGAACGCTCCTTCGTTAGTCACATCCGAAATTACATATCCTGAGAGGCGATCCGCAGTCGAATCTTACGGTACTCAGCGAGAGGTCGCGCGACGTCCGTTTGACCTCCGTAGATTTTAGAACGGAGCGTTATTCCAGATTTGTCCGCTTAAGATGCCGATATACTGGTTCCCCCCCGTCTGGTCTCCAGGAAGGCAACAAACAGATAGACAGAGAGAAAGAGAGCTTCATGTACTGTGCGCTGTGGGACATTATTCCCTCAAGCGCATAAAATATTACAGAAAATAAATATAATAGAAAAAAAAAGAAAGAAAATTAAGTGGTTGGAGCAGGTTCAGTAATAATTCAGTAGTGTCAAAGAGAGTAATAAAACTTAAAGATACGCCCCAAACATTATAAATGTACACAGTGAAAAACATTTTGTATTTGTGTTAAAACCGGTGCTTGTTAATATTTTTTGTTAAAGTTTTAATATACCAGTATGTTAATTTAACATATTATAATTATCCAAATTCTTTAAATACTATTAAATTGACATATGTAAATGTTAAAATTGCATGTTTTCAATATAGATTAACATATAATATTATATATTAACATATTATAAAATGTTAATTCTTTCTGAGAAATTGTTTTCACCATGTTACGATATAATACAATACAAAGTGTATTTACAGAGTAGAGGTGTAAAGTAAAAGTGATTCAGGAAACAGAGTTCCCAATTTCGATCCTACCTATGACAAATTTTTTAAATTTTATTTCAGGTAAAATCATTGGCAACATCTTATAAGCAACGCAATAAAAGAAGAAGATAAAAAGAATATTTTTTACACTTTTAACACACTTGTAACATTTTTGTCGCGTTACATTTAGCACTGTAAATGTGTCAATTTTACATAAAATTTGCTTCAGAGTAGTATTGGTGTTGATCTTTTTCATATCAGTTCTCCTGACGTAATATTTGCGTTATTTTCTAACATATTAGCCTTGTGATAAATTAACACAAGCATTCTGGAGGCATGTAGGGTATGATAAATTTAACAGTTTTTTACTGTACTGTAAAAACTGATGTGTTAAATTTAACATTTCATGTGTCCCAAATCATCCACTCTCATTCATGTATAAATTTAACACAAAACAAATGTGGTAAAAAGTAACACGCATAATATGTAAAAAATTAACACTTGAATACCGTCAGGAATCACAGTTTGTGTTAAATTGACATATGTATAATGTTAAATTAACTAAAATAAAACGTTACTTTAACATTTGAGAGAAGTAGTTAATCTATGCTTTTGATGAAATGAAAATGTTAAATTGACACAATCTATGTCTGACATATTAAATATGTCAATTTAACACAACCTGTGATTCCTAACGGTATTCAAGTGTTAGATTCTTGTGTTAATTTTTTTCCATATTATACGTGTTACTTTTTAACACATTTGTTTTGTGTTAAATTTACACATAAATGAGAGTGGATGATTTGGGACACATGAAATGTGTCAAATTTAACACATCAGTTTTTACAGTGTGCGTACAAATGCACGCGTAGCAATGGAAAATGTTCGTCGCTGAATCCCGCACAACCTATCATATCGAAGACGCGAGCGTGGCTCGGATAAGAAACTACTAAAGACCACTGGACCGTGACAGTAGACCGCGCGATGCTGGACCGTCGCGCGCGTTTATGCTCGAGCGATCATCGCCGGCGAATACTCTCCGCGCCGCGACGAGAGAAAGAGAGAGAGAGAGAGAAAGGGGGAGGGAGAGAGAGAGAGAGAGACACGCTCGAGCGGATCATCATCTCGTTCCGACCTGTAATCGAAGGATTTCGCCGGGTTTAGCGGGACAAAGCATCGGCGATGCGCTCGATTCGGTAGGCAGGCTCGGCGCGTCTTGCGCGCCGGGCGAGAACAATACGGGAATATATCGTCGTGTCGTCGAAACGATTCACATTGCGATCGAGGAAGCGCGCGTGCGACGCGCGCCTTGCCACTCGAGACGGGTTTAATATAATCCGCGATAGCGGACTCGCTGTTCCCTCGCGGTGCGGCGAATGGGATCCGCGATAGATTAACCCCTTTCCTACCGAAGGACGTTTCCTCCATCAAAGGCAGTTTCGCGGTTCTTAACGGCTGGTCCTCTGATTTAGATAGCCGAAAAGTAGGAAGGCTCCGTGAATTTTCTTCAAAGGAATGTGGATGGAAATATCGACCATGTTTTATTTATCATTGTTTCAAGTATAAAGTTACTTTTGAAACATTTGAAATTCAGCCTAGCTTTTCCCTGCTGAGCGCGTTCGCGCCTCTAACTGAACAACGTACATAATAAACTGAAACAAATGCGATAAAATATTAAGAAGAACTATATTAAATTTGCTATGCCTTTGTTATGTACAGAAAGTCGAGATCTAACGAAACATTTAAAAAATGTTCCAAAGTGTTATTCTTTATTAAATTTAATATAGTTTTTAAATTTTCTTGTCACACACACACACACATTCGCTTCAGATTATTAAACAAGTTGTAATGTTGCCCGCTAGTTAAAAGCATGTACCGGCGATGCTATACCACACTTGGACGGAATTTTTTAAATTATTTATTAATTTAAAACGATGATATATATATAAACAGCACATGGCCAGAATTCTGCATTAATATCTTTTCTTCTCTCTTATTTCTTTGAAAAAAATTCGCGAAAGCTTCCTGTTTATCAACTGTCTAAACCAGGACCTCCCCTTGATGCAAGAATCGCCAACAGAATGCGGCGAGAAGTATGAAAATTAATGGCGTAAAATCGGCTCCACCTTACGTCTCTCTTTCTCCATAAATAAAAAAATGCTTGGGTTACATAAAAGTGTTTCCGTCCCTACGGGCACCTGGAGAATTGCACGGTACCTGACGCGAAGAATGTGCGTGCGAATTCGCAGGTGCCCTTTCGCGCGGAATGCCACGGCAGCGATTAATGCGCGCGGGCTGGAGAGCTAGAACAAGAGGTAGAACCGGCCCGCTACCACAATTTCCCATCAGCGTCCGGAACCGGTCGGTCGCAATGGAATTATGCAATTAGCGAACGCGACGAAAAATTCGATTGAGGTGTGCGCTGCCATCGGGGGCACCGCTAAGCTCGAGAGAATCGCGCGATCGAAACGCTCGAAGTAGAAACGTCCGAGCTTGGGATCCGATCAGATCCGTGGATAGCCGCAGAACTGAATCCTAAAAGTGTTCAGCCGCCGATACGAAGCGAAAAATCGGAGCGACTTGATCTTGAATCCAAATCTCGACCCAAATTGTTCTTGAATCTTGAAATCCAAATTGTTTGTCCGCTGCTCTCTTAAAATGAATCAGTGAATAGTCACTGATATCAGTTATAAGTATAGCACTGAGCAGTGCTGTACTTATAGCTGTAAATCAGTGTATATTTACTGCTTTCAATGTTTGATGATGTTTCACTGATTCACTTTAAGAGTGTGGAGAATCACAAGTATCGATTGGCGGCGATCGATCCCGAAGCGCTATTCGTCCGCAATTTTCCGAACGTCGAATGTGTGTTTGTTCCAGAGTCGTCCACGATACCGCTATTCATGTAATATCTTTCGCGGATATCAATTACCGACTGGCAGGTATCAATGCATTAGCATGATACGCGACGCGTGACCGAAATCGATACGTGTCCGACTGTCCTTTTAACCGCGCATTCCTTGACTACTGTGGAATCGATATCTCGGAATACCGAGACGCGTCAGGGGTTTACGAGCAATTAGCGACTCGGGATGTAAACGGCTCCTACTATAAGCTGAACTTCCGGCTAGCGCAAACTAATGCAATTATTTTAATGCCAGCATGTTAAGATCACTGTACTGCTCATCGGTTTGCCCTGATCTAGCGTGTGGCAGTTTTTTGATCGTATTAGAGGAATTAGTGCATCCTGATGAAACGAGTTCAGCATCTTTTTATCCGTAGATTCCCGAGTCGAAATTTTAATCCTACTTTCAGCCTTCTGTTCAATATCTATCTTGATATTCTGGAACTTACGTCAACTTCTTTTGATTTCATTTAACCTACCCGTTAATAACGTAAATTTTGATCTACTTTCAGCTTCACTATTCCTATACTTCATTATATGAGCATAATAAAAACTTGCTTGTCAATTAATTTCCGGGTAGTTTTTTTACTCTCTTAAAATGAATCAGTGAAACATGACTGAAAACAGTGAATATACACTGATTTGCAGTTATAAGTGTTGCACTGAAAGTGCTCAGTGCTATACTTATAACTGATATCAATGACTATTCACTGATTAACTTTAAGAAAGTAAGTTCCTTTTGACTTTTTTCAGCTGGGTACACCTGCTTTCGAAAGCGAGAATATGTAAAAGACGCGACTTTGGGACTGGCCAAAGATTAGCCTCATTGACAACGATCCTCAGCTTTCTAACGTCTGAGCGAACGCGTCTCGCCACTTTCGACGTCACTAGAGGCGAACTCGCGGCGATAATGACGCCGTCGAGCGCGATTTATCCGGAGCCGCTTCGCGTCTCAGCGTTGCGATACTTTGCGTAATACGCGTCAGCCTCTCCGCGGGTATCTCTCTCTCTCTTCGTGTATTAAAATTAAATTTAATATACCGCAGTTAATATCTCTCTGCCGGATGGCGCGGCGCTTGCGACAGAGGCCGCTTGAGATTTTCGTAACGCACATTAGCGCGATGCGCGTCCTGATAACCGTGCTGGATTCCGGTCTTTCAAGCGGATATCAAGTAATCGCGTTGGCCTGTATTGCGACGTCTCGGCAAGGCTAGCCGCGAGTGGCTCGGTAATTGTACTGCTTGCGCCGGTAGCACCGTTTAACCCGTATAACAACAAGTCCTTTCGCGAGGAGGCATAATGTTATGACGTGCAAGACTCCGGACAAAGGTCGACGCCGTCCCCGACTCTCCAGCGAGGCGTACTTCCGCGAGCGAGACACGCGACTGGGTGACAATTTGGCGATTTATCCTCCGACGAATTTATTACTTTTTAATTATTGTCATTAATAAACGGAGAGAAAAGAATTTTCTCTTAAAAATATAATGAAATTATTGCACTTGTTTGGTCGCATTTGCAAGAGAAGTTAATAATTATATATTTGAAGGTGATTCAATTCTAACAAAGCCTCGAAGTGTTTCTGTATCAATTCTAAATTTAGACTAGTATAGAAATGTTCTATAGGGGATCTAAATAACGCAAATTTCCAGTTACAGCTTCTATCTTTACGTTTTAGAAAATTGCAGAATGCAGAATTTTATAATTTTCAACAATTTAATGATGTGAAAAGTTATAATAATTTTTTTGCTAACTTCAATTGGAAATATTGGCAGAAATTAATCTACATAAATAGTATAACGCAAAATAGAGGTGGTAATCCTACTTTCAACTTTTAGGTTTTGGAATATTAAAATAGTTGTTGAATGTAATAATAAAGCTGAAAGTAAGATCAAAATTTCGAGTAGATTAAATGAAATCACAAGAGGTTGATATAAGTTTCAAAATTTCAAGATAGATGTTGAATAAAATAGTAAAGCTGAAAGTAGAATCAAAATTTCGACTCGGGAACCTACGGATAAAGTGATGCTGAATTTGTTTCATTAAGATCTACTGATCTCTCCTTGATACGGTGACAAAATAACACTGCCACACGCCAAATAAACCGAAGGGCAGTACAGTGATTTTAACATATTGGCATCACGAAAGTAATTGACGGGAAAATGGATTCCAGCAGGCTTCGGCAAAAATCTTTCTAATGCATGATTCAATAGATAAGAGCCAGAACTAACCACATCCCAAGATCCCTAATTGAATTGCGAGACGTCCTCGCTGTCGCTTAGCATTCGGCGCGATAACAACGTCAGATTTTCTCCGCGATGAATTCGGATTCAAATATCAGCGAGGAATCTTCAAGTGTCTCGATTAATGGTAAAATATACAGCATATCGCGCAAGTGAGTGGCACACTTTCTACCGGTTATATCGGCGCGTTGATATCGTCGAGATCGGCGCGTACTCAGACGAGCCATCCTTCATGCCTCGCGCAAACAGTCTCGATTTCCAAGCGGGCGCGCCCGTATGAAATCGCGGCGATTCGTTATCGCTGACGCTCGTCACTGTCGCGTTTTCGCGTGATGCTCGAGTGACCGCGAACGGTAGCTCGAACCAATTTCATTCCCGTAATCCGTGGTACAGTGGATCGCGGACGATCGAGAGAGAAAGAGAGAGAGAGAGAGAGAGAGAGAGAGAAAGAGAGAGACCGTCCCGATCGTGCCGGGCTTACTGCGCCTTCCGTGCACGCCAGGCACGGCCCTTCTATTTTGACAGCGGCGAACCTTGACCCCCCGTCGCATCCTCGCGAAAAGTCTCGCGGAAACGAGAGCACTCGGCGCGACCCGCGCTTTTCGATCCGTTCCACCTTGCGGCTGTTTGTAAACGGAACGACCAGTCGAGTTGGAATTCAAGCAGCGCTTCTACGCTCGATCGCCCGCGGAATAACAATCTGATCTTATTCTGCCTTCTCTCCCCTCTTCTCGTTTTTCCTCTTTTTTTCTTCTCTTTTGCTATTCTCTTGTCGCTTTTTTCTTCCTTTTCTCTCGCTATTTTCTCGCTGCTTCGCTCATCGCCGACCGCTAACCCCGTAACCTGCTTTCGGGCATTCCGCGTGTTCACGGAAGTGCGAGGTGTCGCGCGGTGCGTGGGAATTTTTTTTTAGAAATAGATCAAGGACCTCCAGAGAAAGAGAAAGAGAGAAAAAAGAGAAAGACAGAGAGAGAGAAGACAATTCGTACAAACATGCGTTCAGTTTCGCATCTCTTCCATATCAAAGAAAAACATGTTAATGAAAATTATATACGTCACAACTATGCGATTTTTGTATGCAGAATTGTAATGTATACAGTTTAATAAAATATGTTGTAGTTGTTGCAAGCTTTAGTTATTAGACCATATAATTGTCTCCTATATAATTGCCATCATCATGTCTTTTCTGAGTGTATGATTCAAAATGTCTTTGTTGCGAGATCCTTTTAGACATTTTAATTCTTACAGAGAATATTCAGTGTGGTCACATGTTGAATCTGAATATATATAATTAGCATAAATTATGTATTAAACGATTTTTTAAACATGTGGGAATTTAATGGAAAAAATTTCGAAATTTTGTTCTGTGTGTATCGGCGGACGCGGTTGTGTCTCGACGCAACTTCAGACATACGTACACGAGGATCCTCCTCTCGTTGTAAGTTTTGCAGAATGTATTTCGCAAGTGTACTTGTTACGTGATATCGTGTAAGTCAGACTTTCGACGAGCGCGAGTCTGAATGTGACTGTCAAACGGCAGACACGTGCTGAGGAATTGCACGCGCATATGGCGCGTCGCGTGGACGACTTCCTTCCTCCAAGGTGGACTGTCGAAGACGTGTCGCTCGATCAGTCGATTTATGGCCGCCACAACCTTCCTCGCTCGAACGTGCTTCGAGTAAGAGGGCGTGGGTGGTATTATTTCTTTCTCCATTCGGTTCGATTGAGTTCAATTGAGAGTCGAGATCTTCGGCTCGGAAAAGAGAATCGAAACCAAAAGAAGCAATTATCTAAAGTCGCGGATACTCAAGACTTGTCTCGATTCTGTTTATCATCTAATCTTACATTTGAATTTTCAAACTTGAATATGTTTTCGTGCTTCGCACACTTGTAAAAGATGAAGAACAGGAAGACGATCACGAATATATTTGATTTGTCATCTTTTATAATTAGAATAGATTCTTATATTTGGAATAGAATTTTATAATCAAAATAAATGATAAAATATATAAATGAATAAATGATTAAATTCCATTCGTAATTCTGCGACGACGTGCAAGATGCAAAGAGAGTTCAGAATCCCGAAACAAAAGGACGAGATTTGAGCTCTCTTGTACGGAAAGAAAACTTTGATTGGATTAACCAAATTTCTGATAAAATGTGAACTTCAACCAGAAAATTTCGTTCGAAGTTACCAGAATTCTGTCCAAATTAACTAGAAATCTTGTTAACCTGAACAGAGCTCTGGTAATTTCACCCAGAATTTTCAGTTCATTCATATTTCATCAGCCCCCAACCAAATTTGGTTAATTCAACTAAATATTCTTTTCATGTGGACCTTTGAATTTCATCTGATTATCCCCATTCGTAATTCTACGCACAAGATGCAAAGAGAGTCTGATTGGATTAACGAAATTGCTGACGAAATGTTAGATGAAGCAACGATGATTTGATTGAAATGTGAACCAGAGAAATTTGTTTGAAGTAATTTCAGCTACGAATAGAATCTGGTCTATGGATGTCCTACTTCGCGAATATCCAGATATCCCAAGTCACGATCAACGGATCGACGGATTAACGTACCAGTAATGCGTGTCCACCAATAGGGCTCGATATCCTTGGCATGTCTTCGGCCTCTTCTCACCTTCTCGCGGAGGCTCGGGAACATGGAATCGCGTGGCTTCGCGTCGCGCGACTCACGATTCACGCGAGTTGAACGCACTCTCTCGGCGCTGTACCTTCGTCGGCCTGTCGCTTCTGCACGCGCTTCTTGCCGAGCCGACGGCTGACTGTGCACTGGCCCGGCTATACTTTACCTGTGCTCACCTGGCTAGCGTAGATCTTGCTAGCGGCAGATGAGAGAGGATCTGTTCCTTCCGGGTTCCGCGCGATCGCTCAGCTCGCTTCTCTTCCTCGTCTTCCTCCTCTTGTCCCAACTCCTCTCTGTCCGATTGTTTTGCCATCGTTCGTTCAACCTGTCGTGACTGGATGCCGATACACCGCTGCTCTTGAGTATTAAATTTGTCGTTAACGAAGACGCTTACACTTTCAAACGTGTAAAAAATCACGAATTCGAATCACACATCGTCATTCACATCTCTGATCATTATCAAGTCCATCCAGTAGGATGAAGCAACTATTTGATTAAGGCAATAAACAATTAAACGGTAAAATATCGAGATATCAAGGTAGATAAGACCCTCTGGAGACGTCCAGGCAGAAACGTCCTCGCGTTGGAGCTGAAGGTGGAATTCACGAATAAAGTTCTCCTCTTTGTTTTGCGACAAATATTCCATGTATCGCGGAAGTCTCAAATGTCCAACGAAAATCTAAGAGGTATACGTAATGTATGAGTCGTTACGAACGGCAAATCATCGTTGCTTCATCTAACAGCTCGGTGATAAGATGAAGTGACGTTCGCGGCGTGAACGATGCGTACCGTCGGACGAGAGTTAACGGTACGCAGTATGTTATGTTACGAGGTACAACAACGCGTGTCGATTAACCCTTGAAGATGCTTACTTTTCATCTTCTTCCCGGTAGTCTTAAAAAAAAAATTATTTGTATGGCATTTGGTACGCACAGTGTTATCGACGCGAAGGATTCGTAGTTTGTCTTCTGTTACATTCTTTTTGAAGCGGAATTGATGGTCATTGAAATTATTTTTGACTGAAGTAATCGAATCAATAATCAAAATTGGTCAAACATCATATTTGTATAACCGTGAATAATTTAATCGATTGATGAAATTAATTATTAATCAAACTTTGATGTGATTGATTATATTGAATAATGATTGATTTCATCAATCGATTAAATTATTTGTGACTACATATTATAAATGACGATTGATGAAATTAATTATTGATCAAATTTTAATTAATATAATTCTCTAATAATTCTCTAGATAGAAAAGATATTCGGAAAATTCCATGATGGCAATCGTCTCGAATAAGAAGCATTTCAAGATTATATAAAAATTAAAATCAGTTACTTAAAACTCGAATTTTCTACACTGAAAAAGGAAGTCATACAATAGTTAACAATTACAGTTGGTTGAGCGTTTTAGTGTAATAATATTTGGTAATTAGTATCGAGTATAATAACAATTACAATCGTCTGGTAATAATTACGAAATAATTACGAAATCAAATTCTTTATTTAGTTAAACCAGTATTAAATGATTTGATAAATAATATCAAATAATTTGATAATAATTGAAAAATAGTTCGACTATTAACAGATTATTTTTGGTTTTTCTCATTCGTATACTTATATAATATGGAAATTATTACTAAACAATATGGTTTTATTTAACAAATTGTTTGCTGATACATACCACGTAAATTGTAACCAAGTCTTTCTAAGATTGTTTATTAATATTTACTAAATTATTTTATTATATTCACATCTGTACGTTTAGTTGAAGCGCTACTTCATTAAAGCATCTGACAACTGTTATCCAGGCTTAATGGTCAAATCTTTATTTTAGTATGCGTTAAATGTTTCTCGGTGAATTGGACGCGTAATAATTGCGTCATTACCATGTATTATCGTTTTCCATCTCGATATTCAGTGAGAGACGAAGTCGATTCGCATCAAGAAACACGAGGCGAATTGGCGAACGCCTCTTATCAGTCGGTGCGAAAGCGAAAGGAACACGTCTGAATGACCGATGCCCTTTTCCCTTTTTTTGAGACGCAGCAGAGAAAGAAAGAGAGAGAGAGAGAGAGAGAGAGAGAGAGAGAGAGAGAGAGAGAGAGAGAGAGGAAGGAGAACGAAAAGTGTGGCTTAGCAGTCCTGGTAGCGGTGGTTGCGCTACAAAAATCTAACAGACGCATTTCGTTCTCGCAATACAAATGCATGTAGTGTATCTCGAACGGCTCGCAAAACGGGTCCGCACCTACGAAAGACGCCGTCCTTGCAACGCTCACTCGCCGCGCATTTCCATGCGAAACGCGTAACCACACGCCCGGCAATCGAGATAGACAGATAAAAAAGCGTATTACACGGTAAGACGAAAATTCTCCCGGAGCCAATGGCGAAATTCGCATGCAAAGCGAATCAGCCTAATGAATACACTTCGTCCCGATATGCTTCGCCGTCGCGATCGGGACACTACGTCCGCGAAGAAGCAATGTTCAGGATATCCATATATCCCGTTATCTCTGAAGTATCGCTTGAACCGACACGCGAGACTTCACATCTCCCGATTAATGTCCACGTCATACCGAAAAAAAGATTCGGTAATAACCCATCGAGCCAGGGTAACAGTTATCAGATATGCTTCGGTGAAACAGTTTCAACCAAACATGTGTGTAAGTAAATATAATAAAATAAATATAATATAAATATGGTAAAATAATTTGGTAAGTGTATCATCTTAGCAAGGCTTGTGCTATCTATTGCCAAGACTTGATATCTGTTGCTAAAAGTTACCTTTACCAAGCTCCGGTTAAACTAATCGTTTTAGTAACTTTGCAGTATTCCAACTGAAGCTGCTGTTGGAGAAAAAAAAATGGAAAGTGAAGAGTTGTGTGTAAGAGAAGTGTAAGTGTGAATTGATGTTGTTAATGCTACAACTAAACATGAAAGTGCACGTCTTAAAGTCCTAATATGATACAAAATTTAGTTAGGACGTGCACACATACTTTTATGCTTACTATTAACTTACTATTAATTCATATTTATAGCTCCTCACTCTTTTCATTTTTTCTCCAACAACAGCTTTAGTTGGAATTCTGTAAGGTTACTTTAATCAGAGCTTGGTAAAAGTAGCCCTTAGACTATTACTAATTTATGTGATACATGTCGCCAAACAATTTGTAAAAAAACCATATTATCTAATATCTACCGTATTATCTGATAAATATACGAAATAACACAAATACTTTAGTAATAGTGTTTAATAATTATTACGAAATTGTTTGATATTATTTACCAGACCAATTAAATTAGTTCAATAAAATGAAGAATTTTTATCTTGCTAATCATTCTCTAACTAATTATCAGATAGTTGTAACTACTACTATATTTGATACTAATTATTATACTAAATATTACACTGAGGTGCTCATTCAAACGCATTTGTTAACTGTTACAAGATTTTTTGTCACATCACGATTACAATGAAAACGCGACATTTATCGAAAGCGATATGTATCTGCCGATGTACATCTGCGTTTATGAAAAGGCGAAAACCTGCTATCGCGATGCGAAGTAATTCAACTTTTAATTGTCTGAACGTGCCCTAATGTGCTCAGACGCCATGAAGTTAACGAAATTTACATGAAGAAACAATAAGCCGGATCGTTTTTCTTCGTTCACCCGGTAAGAGTAATTTATCGAAGGTCGCAGTCGCGACAAGACAAAATGCGGGCGGTACGCACAGAATGAATTGACTTAGGAATCTCGCGGCCTGTTCTCTTCACCGACTACGCTGTGCAGAATAACAATGCGACTTTTGCGTGGAAACGAGGTTGAAGAAAGGGGAGAACGCGCGCGAGTCGAGCAACCGAGGGAACAGGTGCCACGTGGTGCGCTTTTTTCACGCGCTATTTTATCTCGTCGGATTAATTGAGTAAGCTATTCCCCGAAGACTGAGAGGAATTTCAAAAAAAGATGTTGTTAGTGACGACAGTTTTTGGTTATACTGTAACGAAATGAACCGTAGAACAACAACCAAAAGAGGAGCATCCATCAATCAGACAAGAACTGATGCTTTCAACGTATTCTGACATTATTTTAAGTTTTGCTGCTCATCAACTGAGCTTGTGAGAAGCATGATACCGTTGCTAAATTTTTATTAACGTTGTGCACCAGGCACATTCATTTGACTTATCAAATAATAATATTCAATAATAAAATGATTCTCTGACTTGCTGTTGAATCGTATTACACGATTTCTCTGCTATGAAAACTAAATCAAATTCAACGGACCATAACTTCCGTAAAAATAAAGATAATGAAGTTCAAGTGCTTTACAGCGTGAAATTTCTAGTTTTCAAAAATTTTTTTTCAGATAGTAGGTTTATTTAATCTTCCCAGTATTATATGAATAAAAATTGAATAAAAATAAAATTTCAGAACGTTTAATAAAGTTTGTCAAATTATATCACGTGAATGAAAAATCACACGTAAATACCATACAGTTTAAAAACATGAACCTTCTTCTTCAATTTATGTACCTGCAAATTGTAACATGATTTCTATTTATGAAGTTATTTAACTTTGAAACAAAAATGGTCTTCGGCTTTTGATCACTTTCAGAAAACGAAATAATTCGTGCACGACATTCATTAAAGAGTGGAAAGAAAGTTTAAAATTTCCTCTTTAAATCTTGCTTTAAATTACTTATTAGATTTTTTATCTAAGCAAGTCTTTGATGTAAAGATTCAATTGAAAAATGAAGTTGAGAATTGGACGGTTGCTATTTTTCATTTAATACATTTTCTCAGTAAATGCGATAGCAAAATTATACATCTAACATGTATTTATAAAAAGTAAAGATTTCAAATTTTAAATGCGTCTTGAACTATTTTGTTGTCATTTTTGCCATAGTTACAGCCTATTGAATTGTGCCTATGTTTTATAATGAAAAGTGCAAACCAAACCATTTATTGAGTCATATTATTTGAGAAACAAAAAGAGCGACTGACCGACTGTGGAGTTGTACCATGATCCTAATTTCTCGGTAATATCAGTAGCGACTCGTAACGGAAGCTTTGAAACTAATACTGCAATTTTAGACAAAATTGTAAAGCTCGTAACTTGTTCTCGTAAGACTCGTAAAAACTTATAAGTAGATTATTGATTCGTAAGCTACGACTTTACAATTATACGATTTACTCGTCTATTTAGAATTGCAGCATAAATGCATTGTTACATAGTCAAGATTCGAATCATATTTAGCCGAGATACGAACCAAACTTAACCGAACTCTTTTGGTAAAGTTTCAGCTTGACATCGCTATGTGGCGCTAGGTTGCCATTAAGGCCATCACACACAAAATTATATAGACGTATATGCATAGCATAAGATCGTATGGACCAATGAGTATCAAATATTAAGCATCAATCATCAATATGGCGACTCTATGTAATTTTGTGTATGATGGCCTTTACCCTACAAAAACAATGGCTGCGTTCAGCAGAGAAAGCTGCTTTGTAACTGTGTAAAATTCGTGAATCTGATTGATACATGCTCTTGGATTTAACCAAAATTAAGAGTATACTCCAATCAGATTCACGAATTTTACAACAGTTTCAAAGCAGCTTTCTCTGCTGAACGCAACTAATGGTTGCATTCAGCAGCTCAACAGTTGCACAATAGTTGAGTAATTCGTCAATGTAATTGGTAATCTAAATTGGTCAATGTAATCTAAATTTAGGGATCTAACAGTAAGAACTAATAATCGCTGATTGCTCGCTGCGCGCTTTTTCCGCTAAACACGCCCATTGATTCAATAATAGTAACAAGAGACCCTTGAATCCGAGAATAATCCAATATTACAACAGTGAGCGGCCGCTCACTGAGCGTTCAGTGAGCTCTTGTATCCGATTGATGTATACTTTTAGATCTAAAGAAAAATCGGATGCAAAAGCTCATTAAGAGTTCAATGAATGATTGCAGTACTGGATGCACCCAGAGTCTGGCCATAAGACAGCCAGTTTTAATTGGTTCACCATGTCAAATCTCACACAATATCCAATCACAATACTCCTATCACAGTAAGTTAGGTTGGATTAAGAAGAAATAGACAAAAAGAGAGAGAGACTGAAAACATATTCCTCTCTCTTGTAGGATTTTAACAAAACCTTAGTTATGGCCCGACTTTGATTTAAGAGCTATTTACAACGGAGAATCGTACGCCGCAGCAGAAAGAAATTGACCAATCACAATCGATTATTCTTGTAAAAATCCAGTATAACTGGTCAGTTTTTTACTCTTATAGTGTACAATTTTCCATTGTGAATGGCTCCTTAAAGTGGGGTCTACAATAGAAGTCGTAAGTCGTAGAAATTGACCAATTGCGATCGAGTATGAGAAGAATAATCTCGGCCATAGGCCGGTATTTATAGTCCGATCTTATATTTAAGATTATCTTAAGTACTGTCTTAAAATGTCATAAACCAATCACAGAACTGTATTCGCACCTTAAGACAGTCTTGAAATAAGATTACTTAAGACGGTCTTGAAATAAGATTTGACTTTGAATACCGGCCTAAATATATCCTAAATTTCCTACCACGCTCCAATACCAACTTATAATCAACTAATACTATATATAGA
>NW_022639575.1:993597-993994 GCF_010583005.1 Odontomachus brunneus | reverse complement strand
TCCATTCAGAATTCCTTCCACCCGGCCAAACCGTCAACAAAGAATATTATGCGTCGTTTGCGTGAAGCTATTCGCAAGAAGAGGCTAGAATTGTGGGCAGATAATTCTTGGTTTTTGCATCACGATAATGCACCTTCTCACACTGCACTCGTTCTTCGTGACTTTTTCGCCAAAAATTCGATACATATCGTTTCACAACCACCGTATTCGTCTGATTTAGCACCGTGTGACTTCTGGCTATTCCCGAAACTCAAAAGACCACTGCGGGGAAATCGTTTTGAGACGATAGAAGAGATACAACGTGAATCGCTACGCGGGTGTATATCAGTTGGACACGGGGCAATTGGACACAGTCCAATCACAAGTCGCTGTTCCAAGGGACCTTACAAATGTCTCT
>NW_022639575.1:991964-993587 GCF_010583005.1 Odontomachus brunneus | reverse complement strand
ACAGTTGCAAAGTAGCTTTGGGTGCGTTCAGCGAACTCAACAGTTGCACAATAGTTGAGCAATTCGTCAATGTAATTGGTCTAAAGTTAAGATCATTGCACAATTTCAGGCTACAGGAAATAGAAATAAGCATTAGCCAATAGGAACAGGGAATAGAAATAATTGACCAATTCGAATTCCTATTCATTGTTCCTATTGCCTGTTGCCTGGCATTCTGCAAGAGCTTTAAGAGATCTAATAGTAAAGACCAATAATCACTGACCGCTCACTGATCAGCTATAGGTTTGTTCGCGTCGCATGCCCTATCATGCTTCTACTCGCTCCAACGCACTCCAATTCGTTCGTGTCACCGGAACCAATATGGCGACTAAGCGTTTGCGTCGCGTTAGAGTATACCCTAAGGGCTATCGCACACAAATTGACATATCTGCATATGCATAGCATAAAATCGTATGGACCAATGAGCATCGAATATTAAGCATCGAACACCAATATAGCGACTTAATACTCGATGCTCATTGATACATACGGTCTTATGTTATGCATATGCAGTTATGTCAATTTGTGTGCGATAGCCCTAAGGAGCAATTGGGAGTATGCTCTAGTTGCCTCAGCTTCGAAGGTGGTGCAGTGGGGACTGAGTTGGGACAGCGCCGCGCGTAATAAAAATAAGTATGTGTTAAAATAGGTAAGTGATGAGGTTAGACTAAGACTTAATTTTTTATTCAGTAGGTTTGAGATACTATATGTGTGTGTGTGTGTGTGTAAACTATACACACACACACACACACACACACACACTATTGTGTCCAAAAAGTAAGACCACCCTTATAGAAATATCATACTAAGAATTATTGATAATTACTTATTTTCAGTATTAAAAATACTGGATAATAAGTAATTATCAATGATTCTTAGTATAATATTTCTATAAGGGCAGTTTTCAATTTAAATCGCGCAGATAAACCGCACATCATAAATATTTTTTTTTTAAGTTGGCAGCATTGTGACAGATATCTGTGACAATTTCATGTCAAAACATTCATTACTTTCTGCTTTACGCTTGGTTTTGTACGACGCTAAAAGTGCATTCGGCGATTTTTACAATGTCTAATTATATTGAGCAAAGAAGTTGCATTAAATTTTGTTTGCGGAATGAAATTTCGGGTGCAGAAACGTTCAGGATGTTGCAGAAAGCCTTCGGAGCTTACCATGCTTTGTCGGAAAGAAATGTTTACAAGTGGTATTAAAGTCGATCGAAAATCAAGGTCATGTTGACAGTTTTCATTGATTATCGTGGTGTTGTCCATTCAGAATTCCTTCCACCCGGCCAAACCGTCAACAAAGAATATTATGCGTCGTTTGCGTGAAGCTATTCGCAAGAAGAGGCCAGAATTGTGGGCAGATAATTCTTGGTTTTTGCATCACGATAATGCACCTTCTCACACTGCACTCGTTCTTCGTGACTTTTTCGCCAAAAATTCGATACATATCGTTTCACAACCACCGTATTCGTCTGATTTAGCACCGTGTGACTTCTGGCTATTCCCGAAACTCAAAAGACCACTGCGGGGAAATCGTTTTGAGACGATAGAAGAGATACAACGTGAATCGCTACGCGCT
>NW_022639575.1:991634-991854 GCF_010583005.1 Odontomachus brunneus | reverse complement strand
GTCGCTGTTCCAAGGGACCTTACAAATGTCTCTAATCACACGGTGCTGTGATTGGCTGTGTCCAAATGCACCGTGTCCAAGTGCACCGCTCCCTCGCTACGCGCTCTGAAAGCGACTGGAAGGCGATTTTAATTCTTGTTTCGAGGACTGGAAAATACGTTGGCATAAGTGTATTATGTCGAGAGGGGATTACTTTGAAGGCGACGAAATAGATTTGGAA
>NW_022639575.1:987026-991506 GCF_010583005.1 Odontomachus brunneus | reverse complement strand
TATATATATATATATATATATATATATATATATATATATATATATATATATTTTTTTGCAACAATTTTTATTTTAAAAATTATTATCTGTATAATAACTAATATTATCTTTACCATTGTATAAGTTTCACATTTTCTTGAAATTAGAAATTGTATTATACAAAAATATATACTACATTATTGATCTTTTTTTTGTAACAGTCTGCAGCAAGAGAACTTGATAACTAAACCAATTAAAACATTATGATGGCACATCCCAAAAATACTACTTCATTTATAATTTTTTAAATTAAATTAATTTTTATTAGAGATAGATCAAATAAGATTAGAACATTCTTCATCAGTACTCACTCTCTATTTCGTTGTCGTTCGCATCATCAAATAAATCATTAATAGCTGCCAAAGGCACAAAATTTTCAGCGAAAAAATTGTCATTTCATTTAATATAAAGCGGAAAAAAGCAAAAAAAAACTGTAATAGATCCATGCTGCTACATGTTGCTGAAAAAGAAGCGAAAGTCGGAAGTGCCAGAAAGTGCTCAAGTCTGTTCGCGTCACTGAGCGTTGGTGCACATGACTTCATTTGCTCCAACCGTCATCTAAAGCCAGCGACACATGGTGCTTGTTTTCATCCTGGATTGCTTGTTGATTGGTGCATTTCTGAAGATGGATGAAAATATACCAATCAAAATAGAGTATTTCCATCCAGCAAGCAATCCAGCACAAATACAAGTACCATGTGCCGCTTTAAGGTGCCAATACATGGGAGCGTCCCAGCGTCGAGCGTTAAAGCGTTAACCAATCAACGTATCAGATTCCAGAAGTATACTTGTAGTTCTTGCGGAAAGTGGTACGTTGATTGGCTACCGCTTTAATGCTCGACGCTTGATGCTCCCATGTAAAGACACCTTTACTCGTGATCCAAGTATTCCTTGGTGTACATTGGAACACGCGGCGCGAGCAAACCTTATGTTTTCTGGACGCAGCCATTCTATGTTGAACGCAGTCCTGTGGTCTGTTCTTTCGCTCTGCACTGCTGCACTGGTGCAATAAGTTAGAGTGAGACAAATATATATATATCTCACTCTAACTTATTGCAGCAGTGCAGACAAAAGAACAGACCTATTGTTTCTTTTAACCTACCAATTCTTTTAACTTCTATTCCGAACCTGTAAAGCGGGAAGCACACACTCTTGTATAATAAAGGTATAATACACTATATATAAGAAAATTGACTAATCAGAGTCCTTTAAAAAAAATTAGCTCCAAAAAGTCTTCACTAAATTAAAAAAAAAAACTATAATATAACCCTTTAATTCTCGTGCACGAGAACAGGTTAGGTAAACTTTGCTGCAACTATATATTTTCATATCGACAATTACACAGTGCATCTGTTATACCACATGGTTTATCGCACATCAGGTAAGAATGAATTATTACATTGATAGAGTACAAATAATATTCATATCTCGTTCGTTGTAGCAATAGGAGGCATAATTTAATATAATGACTTAATATTTCAGTGATTTTTAGTCAACTAATAAAATATATCATCTGTTAAAAGGTGCTTTTTATAGATTTCTCAATTACATCAAGTCACCTATTCAAGAAACCTCAGTATTTTATTCTTTTTTACGCAAAATGTCAGAGAACATGGATAAGAAGGTGAAAATTGGTACTCATAATGGTGTTTTCCATTGCAATGAGGTGTTTGCCTGTGTGCTTTTAAAGCTATTGCCACAATATATGAATGCTACCATAGTGAGGTAAATTATTTTACGACTTATAAATGAAAGTAGTATATCACGATTATATTAAGTGTATTCTAAAGAGGACTTATAATATTAAAGGATAAACCATAATGAAGACAAAGAAAAAGAAAGAAAGTAGCAATTGACTCAGGAAGAATTGACTTATAATATCTATGTGTGTTATGTTATATTCTTAGATCTCGAGATCAAGATATCTTAGACAAATGTGACATTGTAGTGGATGTTGGTGGAGTGTATGATCATTCCGCCCATAGATACGACCATCATATGAGGTAATGTATTCTATATTGTAATACCTTCTAAAGAGAATGCTGAAAGTCCTTTACAAATTTGAACAATATCTATGACGTAGAAACGATCGTCACTAACACAATCGCGCTATCCTTTTCGTGTTTCTTGTATACACAAGATCTTACGTGTGTTGCTTTGTTTTACCTTAGGTCTGTTCTTCTTAGCTTAACTATTTGAGTTGGTGCTAACTTATTACACCAGTCTGCATCAGTCAGATTTTCAGCTTCAGTATCCCCATAATATGTTATTATTCTTCTTTTGCGTTAGAGAATTTCGCCAAACATTACACACTGTGCTGAAGAATCCAAATTACGACGACCTTATCAAGTTGAGCAGTGCTGGCTTGATTTACTGTCATTTTGGCCATGAAATACTGAGGAATCTATTTCCAGAAGTAAAGGACGAAGACATTGAAGCGATCTTTAAATATATCTATGATACTTTAATTGTGGAAATTAATGATATAGATACATACTCGGGTGGAAAGCAATTGTAGGTATCATATCTGTACTATTCATATCTATATCGCGTCTGTTTTCTGACATACGACACTTTTGTTTACTACAGGTATTCCACATGTACTAACTTGAGTTCTCAAGTGAAACACCTGAATCCTCCTTGGAATAGTACAAATATGAATGAGGAGGGACAATTTGAGAAAGCCATGGCTTTGGTACTTGATGTATTTATGAATTTTGTGACTCGCGCTGAGAAAATCTGGCTACCAGCAAAGGAAGTTGTGCGAAACGCCGTGGCCAATCGATTTACGGTGAGACAATGATTTTCTCCTTTATTCACACGTCAGGTGAATTCCCGATTGATCGTTGAAACTTGAAAAAGAAAATGTATCTTGAAGGTTGACCCAAGCGGAGAGATAATAGAATTGTCGGAACCAGTACCGTGGGAGGAGCATCTATTTACATTAGAGGAAGAACTGACATTAATACCATCAATAAAGTTTGTCATTTACTCGAGAAAAGGCGAGAATCGAGTCCAAGCTGTACCGTCAAGATACACTGATCACAGATGTAGATTTGACCTTCCTAATAAATGGTGGGGCTTACGTGATGACACGCTCGTGGCAGCTTGCGGAATCGAAGGCGCCATATTTGTACACGCAACTGGGTTCATAGGCGGACACAAAACTAGAGACGGGACCTTAGCTATGACGCGGGAAGCCCTCAAAATCATAAAGTATGTTGATCCAATGCATGATGAACGTCTATGTCGACCTTGGTTATTTAATAAAGACTAAAGCATTATAGATGTAACGGAAAGAATGAGTTGCGTGATATATAGTCGTCAAGACGTTTGAAACATGATGCATTTATTAGTAGAACTTCCTCCTCACATCAGATCCATACAGAGTGACACGGAACGAGTGTTCCTCCGCACACGTTCTTTCGCCGATCAGGCTGAGACGGTTTCGAAACTTAGGCAAACTTGTGATCGATACACGGATATTTCCTCGGGTCGTCAATTAGCGCTTTGAGCAGACACGGTTAAGTGCTTGGCCTTAGCCAGTGCCACTTCGGGGGTGTTCTATCACCCTGCCGTCGGGTCCAATAGGGGCATAACCGTGATTGTAGAGCCACGACGTACTGAAAGCGTCGTAGGGGAGTCCAACTGTTTTGGTGGGCTCCTGCAACACAGATTATTATTATTAATCTGCATGCGAATGCAAGTAGTATGAGTATAGACTACAGTAGGGAACATTTTCTATCGTTTGTATTTGAATACGAGATACTTTGACATCATAAGTCGACGTTGTCCACTTCAAGATTTAAATATCCCAACAAGCTTGAAACTTAAGCGCTTAACACATTGTGGATCGAGTCTTGTGTTATCAACGTCTTTGGCAACTGGGAACGTTAATTCATTTCTTTAAAGGACTGTATGCGGTATTAATATAATGATATTATAAACTATCACTACACACACACTGAGAAAAATTATTCAATAAAAAAATTAACAAACGGGTATTTCCGATTAAAATATCTATGAATTTTTATATCCGATTAATCGAATACTTTATGGTATTTTATCAGATAAACCAGCCAAAAATTCCTAGTAAACACAAAGTATCATCCATATTACAATGTTAGCTTAATCATATGGTATATTATGTAATTGTTACTTTGTTATATAACAAAGTAACAGTCAAAATAGAGTTTTTCCATCCAGCACGAAAACAAGCACCATGTGCCGCTTTAAAGTGCTAATACATAGGAGCGTCCCAGCGTCGAGCGTTAAAGCGTTAACCAATCAACGTATCAGATTCCAGAAGTATACTTGTAGTTCTTGCGGAAAGTAGTACGTTGATTGGCTACCGCTTTAACGCTCGACGCTTCATGCTCCCCATGTAAAGACACCTTTACTTGTGATCCAAGTACTCCTTGGTATACATTGGAGCACGCGA
>NW_022639575.1:978183-987016 GCF_010583005.1 Odontomachus brunneus | reverse complement strand
CGCTTGATGCTCCCATGTAAAGACACCTTTACTCGTGATCCAAGTATTCCTTGGTGTACATTGGAACACGCGGCGCGAGCAAACCTTATGTTTTCTGGACGCAGCCATTCTATGTTGAACGCAGTCCTGTGGTCTGTTCTTTCGCTCTGCACTGCTGCACTGGTGCAATAAGTTAGAGTGAGACAAATATATATATATCTCACTCTAACTTATTGCAGCAGTGCAGACAAAAGAACAGACCTATTGTTTCTTTTAACCTACCAATTCTTTTAACTTCTATTCCGAACCTGTAAAGCGGGAAGCACACACTCTTGTATAATAAAGGTATAATACACTATATATAAGAAAATTGACTAATCAGAGTCCTTTAAAAAAAATTAGCTCCAAAAAGTCTTCACTAAATTAAAAAAAAAAACTATAATATAACCCTTTAATTCTCGTGCACGAGAACAGGTTAGGTAAACTTTGCTGCAACTATATATTTTCATATCGACAATTACACAGTGCATCTGTTATACCACATGGTTTATCGCACATCAGGTAAGAATGAATTATTACATTGATAGAGTACAAATAATATTCATATCTCGTTCGTTGTAGCAATAGGAGGCATAATTTAATATAATGACTTAATATTTCAGTGATTTTTAGTCAACTAATAAAATATATCATCTGTTAAAAGGTGCTTTTTATAGATTTCTCAATTACATCAAGTCACCTATTCAAGAAACCTCAGTATTTTATTCTTTTTTACGCAAAATGTCAGAGAACATGGATAAGAAGGTGAAAATTGGTACTCATAATGGTGTTTTCCATTGCGATGAGGTGCTTGCCTGTGTGCTTTTAAAGCTATTGCCACAATATATGAATGCTACCATAGTGAGGTAAATTATTTTACGACTTATAAATGAAAGTAGTATATCACGATTATATTAAGTGTATTCTAAAGAGGACTTATAATATTAAAGGATAAACCATAATGAAGACAAAGAAAAAGAAAGAAAGTAGCAATTGACTCAGGAAGAATTGACTTATAATATCTATGTGTGTTATGTTATATTCTTAGATCTCGAGATCAAGATATCTTAGACAAATGTGACATTGTAGTGGATGTTGGTGGAGTGTATGATCATTCCGCCCATAGATACGATCATCATATGAGGTAATGTATTCTATATTGTAATACCTTCTAAAGAGAATGCTGAAAGTTCTTTACAAATTCGTACAATATCTATGACGTAGAAACGATCGTCACTAACACAATCGCGCTATCCTTTTCGTGTTTCTTGTATACACAAGATCTTACGTGTGTTGCTTTGTTTTACCTTAGGTCTGTTCTTCTTAGCTTAACTATTTGAATTGGTGCTAACTTATTACACCAGTCTGCATCAGTCAGATTTTCAGCTTCAGTATCCCCATAATATGTTATTATTCTTCTTTTGCGTAGAGAATTTTGCCAAACATCACGCACTGTGCTGAAGAATCCAAATTACAACGACAAGATCAAGTTGAGCAGTGCTGGCTTGATTTACTGTCATTTTGGCCATGAAATATTGAGGAATCTACTTCCAGAAGTAAAGGACGAAGACATTGAAGCGATCTTTAAGAAAATCTATAATACTTTAATTGTGGAAATTGATGCTATAGACAATGGTATACAGATGTATGAACATCCATTGTAGGTATCATATCTGTACTATTCATATCTATATCGCGTCTGTTTTCTGACATAGGACACTTTTGTTTACTACAGGTATTCCATATGTACTAACTTGAGTTCTCAAGTGAAACACCTGAATCCTCCTTGGAATAGTACAAATATGAATGAGGAAGAACAATTTGAGAAAGCCATGGCTTTGGTACTTGATGTATTTATGGATTTTGTGACTCGCGCTGAGAAAATCTGGCTACCAGCAAAGGAAGTTGTGCGAAACGCCGTGGCTAATCGATTTACGGTGAGACAATGATTTTCTCCTTTATTCACACGTCAGGTGAATTCCCGATTGATCGTTGAAACTTGAAAAAGAAAATGTATCTTGAAGGTTGACCCAAGCGGAGAGATAATGGAATTGTCGGAACCAGCACCGTGGGAGGAGCATCTATTTACATTAGAGGAAGAACTGACAATAAGACCATTAATAAAGTTTGTCATTTTCTCGAGAAAAGGCGAGAATCGAGTCCAAGCTGTACCGTCAAGATACGGTGTTTTCGAATGTAGATTTGACCTTCCTAATAAATGGTGGGGCTTACGTGATGACACGCTCGTGGCAGCTTGCGGAATCGAAGGCGCCATATTTGTGCACGCAACTGGGTTCATAGGCGGACACAAAACTAGAGACGGGACCTTAGCTATGGCGCGGGAAGCCCTCAAAATTATAAAGCATGATGATCCAAACATGATGGAACATGATGGAAGTCTATAATATGACAGAGTAGGAGACAATTTTTAAGTGTTTAGTCGATTTCTCACACTTTGGATCATCAGTTAGATAATCTAAATTTTTTATATTAATAAAGACTAAAGCATTATAGGTGTAACGGAAAGAATGAGTTACGTGATATACAGTCGTCAAGACGTTTGAAACATGATGCATTTATTAGTAGAACTTCCTCCTCACATCAGATCCATACAGAGTGACACGGAACGAGTGTTCCTCTGCACAACGTCTTTCGCCGATCAGGCTGAGACGGTTTCGAAACGTAGGCAAACTTGTGATCGATACACGGATATTTCCTCGGGTCGTCAATTAGCGCTTTGAGCGGACACGGCTAAGTGCTTGGCCTTAGCCAGTGCCACTTCGGGGGTATCTATCACCCTGCCGTCAGGTCCAATAGGGGCATAACCGTGATTGTAGAGCCACGATGTACTCAAGGCGCCATAGGGAAGTCCAACTGTTTTGATGGCCTCCTGCAACACAGATTATTATTAATCTGCATGCGAATGCAAATAGTATGAGTATGGACTACAGTAGGCAACGACATTTTCTATCGTTTGTATTTGAATACGAGACACTTTGGCATCATAAGTCGACGTTGTCCACTTCAAGGTTTAAATATCCCAACAAGCTTGAAACTTAAGCGCTTAACACATTGTGGATCGAGTCTTGTGTTATCAACGTCTTTGGCAACCGGGAACGTTAATTCATTTCTTTAAAGGACTGTATGCGGTATTAATATAATGATATTATAAACTATCACTACACACACACTGAGAAAAATTATTCAATAAAAAAATTAACAAACGGGTATTTCCGATTAAAATATCGATGAATTTTTATATCCGATTAATCGAATACTTCATGGTATTTCATTAGATAAATCAGCCAAAAAGTTTCTAGTAAACACAAAGTATCATCCATATTACAATGTTAGCTCAATCATATGGTATATTATGTAATTGTTACTTTGTTATGTAACAAAGTAACAGTTACATGTGTTTACTGGGTTATAAACTAATATTTCTTATCGGATGTTTCCTGACCGGATACAAAAATTTATCGGTATTTTGATCAGAAATATCCATTTGTTAATTTCTTATCGAATAATTTCTCTCAGTGTAGAGTGCATTATCTGTATATGATATGGTTGGCTCACACAAAAATGGTGTGGTTAGTTCGCACATAAATCTAGTTGTGCATAGTTGTTGTATCAAAGTAACCGAGCCATATCAATATTACCATCGCACAAAGACGACTGGGATAACGTAAATATGCTGCTGACAACTAAATACTTTTGATTATATGCACCATATTTTCTTCAATATATATTTTAAGTCCGAATAAAATATCGCAACTATACGTCCGGTCAGCGCAATGCGTTAACATTTCGCCAGTCGTTTTGTAACTCTCGACCGTCCATAGAGAGACTACATGGGACTACGTCGATCGACTTCGATTCTCAAAAACGGAAAGACGTGGTGCCACGTCGTCGTCGTCGTCGTCGTCGTCGTCGTTGTCACCGATGACGGAAGGTATCAAGTGGAACGGTGAGTTACTTCCAGCGCATAATTCGTCGTGGCGCGGTTCAACGAGCGGATCTAAACGCTACTCGCGTAACCGTCTCCGAACGTCGTACTTGGGCGTGAGCGGCGAGATGGGCAGCCTTGGCCTGCGCGACCTCAGGTGTGTCTACCACCCGGCCGTCCACGCCGATGGGCGCGCCGTACGTGATCGCAGGTGGATAAACTGCTAGAGCGTATCTGTAACCGAGCGTTCCTGTGTTCCTGGCGGCCTCGTAGGCCTGAATGGCGAGATGCGTCGCTTTCGCTTGAGCCACCTCCGGTGTGTCCAGGATCCCGCCGTTCGGCCCGACCGGCACACCGATGTGATAAGCCAGATAAGCCGGCGTCGCGGTCGCGATGGCGCACAGTGCGGAGAGAACGATCTGAAAAATAATTGTGTCAGACACGGAGTGTTTCTCCTGTTTGATTCAATATTTCTTCGGGTTGTTCCACGGATTTTTATGGGAAAGTATAATATCGAGCGAATTTGTCCACGAAATTTCGCTCTCGACATACTCCGTCGCGGTGTTAATTAAAATTAAGTATTATAATCTATTTCATTGAGAAAAGTAAGTCAATCCTCTCGCAAACAGAGAAACTTTGATCAGCCAGCGATTGACGTAGCGACAGAGAGAGAGAGAGAGAGAGAGAGAGAGAGAGAGAGAGAGAGAGAGAGCGACTAAATCAAAATCGTATATAAGCAATAATTATTAGGCTCTGATGATTAAGTAAAAATTAAGGTGACTGGATCGATAAGAGTCCATGCACAGGTGTCTAAGCCTGGTTGCACCAACATTATTTTGGCTTTAAGCGAAACTTAAACATATATCTATCTTTATCTTTCTTTCTATATAAATAAAGATAGACATATATTTAAGTATCACTTAAAACCAAAATAACGTTGGTGCAACCGGGCCTTAGCGCCATAACGGAAATAATTTCAAATTCTTATAATTGTTGAGGATATTTTATTTATGATCAGTTGGAGAGATTAAACGTCTCGGTCTTATTCTGGACCCTTTCCTTAGTGGTAAAATTAAACCGAGATAAACTTAAAGAATAAAGTATATTTATGAAAACGCATTCCTCCTCCCGCGTTCTAATTATTTCTAATGATTTCCTTTATGGCACTAAGACACCTGTGCATGAGAGCTCTTATCGACGCAGTTAATTTTGATTAAATCAGAATCTGTTTTTTTTCGCGAGACCAAGACACGCTTGGTCGTCGATGCTACTCACGAGAGCCCTCATGTCTTATTAGTAGTGGTGAAGAAGCGCTGCTGGCTGATCACCAGTACTCGCCCTATGGACTGCTGTGTCGTACCAAATGTCGGGACTCCGATCTGCTTTTATATAGCATGTGAATCCTGGTAGGGAGTCGTCGACCCGTAGGAGGGGACCACACCTTGTAGCAAGTATTGCGCCTCAAAAGTGCCGACATTGACATTTGTGACATTAATGACATTTGCTGACATTGATGTTAATGAGACCCTGCGACTGTGTTCGTCGCTCTCGTTTCGCCCGGAGGGGATGCTTCTCCGACAAGCGTGTAGACGCATCGGCGAGGTCAGCTGCATCAAACTACCGCAGAACGACTTCGTCGACCGACTACCCTTCGCGTAGGTTGTCATCAAGAGCAGCAACCACCGACGTCGAGGGACCTACTGGGAAGGCTGACGTGTCGATTTTTAGACAATGAATCAATTAGTTTTTGCCGGAGACCGATGTCGCGAGAAAGATCGTAAGTCGTAAAATATCTTTGTTACGTGAAGAGCTTAACCTACAACGTGTTCTCTGCTTCCTGTTTCTTTCTCTTTGTCTCTTTCTAACTCAAATCGCAAATTAGAAAAAGATAGAACAAAAACATATTGTAGATAGGAAGCAAAAAGCATATTGTAGATTAAGCTTAAGGGGATGCTGAAATCGATGACGAACTCGAACAAGAAAATCACTAGAAATAATTAGAACGCGAGCGGAGAAATGCGTACTCATTTTCACAAATATATTCTATTCGTTCATCTCGATCTTGGTTTAATTTTAGCACTGAGGAAATTATCATTCTAGATATGTGACATGAATATTTTATTAAAATCCTAATTTCGAAGAGGATCTATGCTTCAAAGGGTTAATGGAACTTCTTATGCTGAAGGGAACACACAATAAGGGGAAGATAACTGTCGAAAGCATTTTCTTTTTTTTAACGTGCATATATACGCAGCAGTGCGGTTCTCTTTCTCTCTCTCTCTCTCTCTCTCTCTCTCTCTCTCTCATTGGTAGATTTATGCGCTAATTTTAACTTAAGGAAGTCTTTCTTTTCGCGTCTCTATAGCCAAAAAAAAAAGAAAGGCAAGGTCATCGCGTATTTTGATATTCTCAGAACACCGGTCGATAGTCGTCCTTGCTGATGTCGAATTAAAACTGCCGATAAATAGAAAAAAAAGGGGCGAGTGTAATTAAAATATATGGAGCCAAGTAGGAAAAGAGATCTCCGGCTGGCCGACCAAAACGAAGGTCGGCCGTGCGTCCTCGGGACCGTGAAATTTTTCCCGAACGCGATCGGGACGAATGTATCGCTTTCTCGGTTTGACGCGCCCGATAAGTATCGGGTGCAAAGTCCCGTCTTTTTACTCGTCGTCGTTGTAAGTTCGACGTCAAGGTCCCCCCCGATGGAATTTTCTTCGCGTGACCTTGCGCGTATTGTTTGCGAACCGTTCGTGTCTGTCGCTGTTACAAGCGCGTGAGTCTGTAAATTGGATTTTTATTATAATAAAAAAAAAAACAGTTTCATGTCCAGCGCACACACACATACATATAGTTTCACAGTAAACACTAATTGTGACTCTTTTAGGGAGATTGCATTAACTTGGACGATCTCCATACATAAAAAATACACGTTGTATCCGAATAAATGTTACTTGTTCCAGGTATTTCATTAGTTTATTATCCGTAGATCTATCATAATAAATATGAAATTTGTTTAAAATACATCCTGAATCCTAAGAAGGATTCGAGTTTGGCATTTCAAGAATGTTAAATTAAAAGAAAAATTCGGTTTACTCGTATTACATAGAGAAAACATACACACATACATTTGAACCACCCTTTATAAAATTTTCATAAAATGTAATGACAATCAATTTTTATTTTGGTTAATGATCCTTTTTTTTTAATTTGGTGATGACGTATTTGGTAATTTGATGAGGTCTTTCAAGATTACACTGAAAAAAAATACTTAAAAATTTATGAAGTTTATTCACAAAAATAAACTTTATATATTTCGTAAAAATAAGTTTTGTCTCAAAGAAGTGAACTTTACATTTGACGAATAAATTTTCAATATTTTTCTCAGTCTATTATCAAGAAAATAACCTTTATTAAAGATAACTATTTTACTGAGCAACCGTCTCTCTTAGCAGTAGAGCAATATTGTTCTGTGTGGTAGAAAAATGGAACAAACAATTTTTGTGGCAATATATCGTCTCGGAGAATCAGACGAAAAGCCTCTTGCACGTCTATGTGGGCTTAATAACACGCGGATCGCGCAACGACTTGGCGAACAAAAGCCCTTTTCCTTGGAATTTCAGATAATCTCGGCACACCCGATGACCCTATTGTCTATCGCGCATAAGTGCACGCCAGGTACCAAGGCGGATACCTTAAATGCTCAATAAACGACACTTATAATTAGCTGGCCAACTCTGCATTTTCCTCCGAGCGTGGGCCGCAATATGATCTCGCGATATGACCCATAAATACCGATAAGGAGAACCAAGTGATTATACACACACACACACACGTCGTTAGGCGAAATATGGTTCTTCGGATCGACACGTGCGCAACGAGATAATCATGAGAGTAATTAAGTGAATTAAAATCGCGTATATGGGAGGAATTTCTTCATCGTGCACGTGGAATTCGCCTGGAGCTGACGAAAGGACTCGAGAATGTGATAAAGGTGAGCCCGAGTGACGTTTTAACGCGACATAATGAAGAACTCTTTCAAGGTGTCTCTTGTCCGAAAGTGTCCGATATGAAATGTTGCGATCCTTGAGATCGAATTCGGCTGCGACGTGTGCGGGACGCCGTAGGTACTCGAGAGCGGTGTAACGCGAACGGATCGATCATTCCTCGGATTTGCTCGCGTACGTGAAAAAAGACGATGAAGTATGCCGGCCACACGAGCGCGAGGCCGCAAGCGGATGTTGACAGGTATACGCCTGTTACACACGCTGACTCCACTGTCCGATTATTTATAGCATCCTGCATGTATCAGCTCGAGGTATCTCTTAAATCACACCTTTCCTTCTAACGTTCACGAGCTATATGCGAGCTGGGCTTTCTGAGAGTTATGTTGCACGGTATTTTAGTCGTGTCAACGAGTCGTCATCCTCCACGTCAACCTCCAGTCGAAAGTGAGACTCGTATACGAGATGGAGTTTTTTAGAACATTCAATAATCCTTATCAAAACGGATGTCAACTTCGAAGAAAATCATATGTAAGAAAATGGCAACTATATGTAAGAAAAAGAAGTCTCGTGTAACTGACTAAATACAAGACGAAAAACTCACTGACGAGAAGTAATATCTTTGTTGCCCGAAAACATTCTAAGCATTTAGCTACATGAAAAATTGGCTGAGGTAACTGAAAACAGCTGGCTATGTGGAAAATTTCCTGCAGGAATCTTTCTACTTCTACAACCGAGCTTTTCATCTCATTCAACAGAAAATTCAGTTACATTAACGGAGTTGTTTTCTTCTGTGTGGATGACAACTCTAAGATTTTTGTATGTAGAATTATATAACGTAATATATATATATATATATATATATATA
>NW_022639575.1:964941-978130 GCF_010583005.1 Odontomachus brunneus | reverse complement strand
ATATATATATATATATATATATATATATATATATATATATATATATATATATATATATATATATATATATATAGCTTATAAATTATACACATCAGTTCTACATACAAAACTCGTACAGTTGTCACCCGTATAATCGCCATCATCCCGTATCTTTTCCTGCGAGTTCTTCGTGAAAACGACATTCGTCGTAGGGTTATAAAATAGAAATCAGGAGTAACAACGAAATGCTATATATTTCTTACGAGCTAAAACATGTTCCTTAGGCAACATTAAGTAGCTTGAGCAAACGGCCGTGAGTCTTGCGCCTCAGTCTGAATGTTGCGGTCGAAGATCTGAGTGATTTACGACGCGTCACCAAACCCGAGCACGCCGTAACGAGTTGCATAAATTCGAGAAACGTGTTCCTTGAATTATACAACGTTGCGATGACGAGATATTGATAGGACGTTGATTTACGAGATTGAACAGTACGTTGTCGTCAATATCAGTGGTTGTTGAAAGGGCGGATCGTCGGTTTCTGCATTCGAGGAAATCAATAGGCATCGTAACCATGATAATCGTGATGACGCGCGACGGCGTGAGCGGCGAGATGATTTTGTTTAGCGTGCGCCACTTCGGGGGTGTCAACGACCCTGCCGTCGTGGGACAGGGGTGCGACCGGGCCGTGATAACCGTGACTGTACGACGGTGAGTCGTAAAGTTGCGAGTGATCCTCGTCGGTCGTGCGAGGTGCCGAGGAAGCTACGTGATTGTAGGCCGCTAAGTGCGCGGCTTTCGCTTGAGCCACTTCCGGCGTGTCCATCACGCGACCCTGAAAGGAAAGGAAAACGATGAGAAGAGTTATTTCGGAATTTCTGCTGCTAACAGTCGGACTCATCTCTTCGAGAGCTTGGTAGTCATTAAATTTTAAACTGATTTTTCTTTGAGATTTTTATTTCTGCAAACTTTCCTAAAAGCTCTGGATAATATTATTATTTTACAGAAGGATCGTTTTGATACAAGTTAGACGCCGAATTAACTTTCGTCCAAACGTGCTTGGAGGAACTATATCTTCTTTGTGCAAAGTTAATAAAAATTTAAAAAGTTTATTCTTTTAAAAAGTTAATAAAAACATACTAAAATATACTTAAAAAATATGTCTTATAACTCTTATATTTCTTTGTAAAAATATCCCAAAGGAACTTCTTTAATTTATGCCTACAAACCACCCAGAGCCCTTAAAAAAATCAATCGGAACTCGAGGAGATTGATTCAGATCTGCCTTCGAGATTTATATTTTCTTGAAAAAGATTAGTCACGAGTGTCTCGAGTGAAATTGATGTCTTCAAGATTTTGATTTTTCTCAAGTATTTAGAAGAATGAGTCACAAACTATCGCGATTTATATTTTCTTGAAAAAGATTAGTTACGTCTCAAGTGAAATTGATGTCTTCAAGATTTTGATTTTTCTCAAGTATTTAGAAAAATGAGTCAAACTATCGCAATGAATTTGCCATTAATTCCTGAAGAATCCTTACATCGTGGTCCAACGGAGCGGAGGGTCCGTGATATCCGTATCCGCTGTGGTACGTCTGGTGGCCCACCGTCACGGGTTTCGAATATCCGCCGTGATAGGCTCCGTCTTCCGAGTAGGAGGAACCGTGCGGCACCCTGGCAGCGGCTTCCGCCACGGCGGTGAGATGCGCCGCTTTGGCATGGGCTACTTCCGGCGTGTCCAGTACTCTCCCATCGTGGCTGATGGGCGCGGGTGGCCCATGATACTGATAATACGCCGGCGTCGCTAAAGTCACTGCGACAGTCGAGATTAAGACGACCTGCAAATGCGAAGGTGGCCAATGTAGAAGCATTGCTGTTACGTATCGATGATGCACTGAGAGAAATTATTCGATAGAAAATTAACAAATGGATATTCCCGATCGACTTTTATATCCGATTAAATCGGATACTTCGATCATAATGATGTCTCATCAGACAAACCGATCGGAAAATTATGAACCGATATTTCTCATCGGATACAAAAACTCATCGGTACTTTGATCGGAAATATTCGTTTGTTAATTTTTTATCAGATAATTTTCTTTAGTGTGATACCGCAACAAAAGCGACTCTCAGTGATCGACTTTCTCATCAGAAGAACATTGTACAATTGGTGCATTAATTTAATTGGAAAATTTCGTGCTATCGTCGACGAGAGACGGACGATTTAAACTTGGCCATCTCGAAGGAGAAATAACACAGAGTGAGATGGATTTACGAGGCGGAATACTCACGAGGGACTTCATCGTGACGTTCAATCCTAAATGGAGTGGCACTGTTTTATAAGCAGCGAGCGCGAAATGCTCGGTTTATATACAATCGGCGATTTAATCTTGCCTAATAGCGTCGCCCCACCAGCGCGAGCGCCGTTCGGCTGTCACTCGTAGGAATCGATCGTTCGATTTTTGCGAAATGCATCAGGATGCACATTTCTCGGCGCACTTGCGTCGCGCCCGCGTCGGGAAAGTCTGTGACGCGCGCGGTGATGTAATTAATTTTTCGGCGCAACTCGACGGCCACTTCGATTTCACGGCGGCGCCGAGACTCGTGTCAACAATCGCCCGTCCATTCGGATTGGACCATTGTGTTTCGCAATCGGGGAATCGGATACTTAATTATTTGATACGCTTCATTGTTGCCTCCTCCCCTCCCGTGTGAAATGCAATAGCTTGTTAAGCAATTAGACGCGGCGCGTGTACGTGGCGGAATTTCCAGTAGCCTTTAATTCGATGCACCAACCGCGGATCATTATGGTTATTAGTGCATGATTGTAAACTTTATTTCGTCATTCCGTAGTTATCAATCACGGTAGAAGGAAAAATATCAGTGTCGCAAGTCGTCGCAATTCCGTTGATCTCAAGATTTTAAGAAAATTACTATGACACTGTACTATAAATCATATAGTCTCTTTATTGATTGACTCTTTATTGATTGAGAAAAAATATCTAGAAAATAAAAAATATTCACTCGATTTTATATCAATAACATATTTACTTAAATTTACTTAAATTAAATATCAACAGCATATTTACTTAAAATTCTTTTATTTAAATGGGATAAACGGTTGCTTTCGTGAAAATCTCAGGTTTTAAGAAAATGTATGTTTTCTAACACAAAAGTTATTTATTTTAGCAAATATGTGTTACTAGTATCCACCGAGTAAATATGTTTCACTTCTTAAATATCTTGTCTTTCAGTACAATTGACGATATTTATTTAAGTTTAAGTTAGTAATTTTTGTAAATCCTCACAAAGGGATCACTCTCCCGTTAACGAAGTGGAAACAATTTTACTAATGATGAAATTTGATTTTGAAATAAGTCAATCACCATTTGTGAACAATCGAAAACCCGTCTAATGGATGTTCCAGCGTACGAATGTTTTAATTTTTTTTCGGATTTACAACCTTGAGTCTTTTCGGAGAACGTTCATTCGGAGATCGGAATCGGCGAAATTCGGGACTGATCGATCGAAACGTTACCGTGCCGCTGACGCTTTTTGCCGAGGCAATTGTACAACGTCGTCCCGTAGAATGTTTTCATCGTTGACGCAATCATAATTTCGCTCTTGTTGGCGTTCCAACCTCGCCCTACTCCACCCCTTTTCACTCCCCCTCTTGTTGTCTCTCTCTTTCTCTTTCTTTCGTTTCTCTGCTTCTAGCTACGTTGTAGCCACTTGGTCTCTTTCCCAGTCCCACGAGAGATATGTCTCCTTAACGTATCTCCTTCTCGCTTCTCAGTCGTGCGATGCCGAGAGCAGAAAAACCAGAATCCCTCTCGCTTCTGCTATGTGAAAATCTAGCCAAGTCAGTGTCCACGTTTCGTCCATGCTATTAAGCGGGACAGGCATCCATCTGTATTGTTCGCCGGCTATATAAGGTCTACAAGGCGCGTTTCAACGCACAACAGAGACTCGTGCGATCTCGAATACATGCGCGCAACCATGAAAGCCCTTGTGAGTAAGCGGACACTTTATCTAATCCACCTCTGTCGAGTCGCAGGTTCTCCTAACTAATTCGTCAAATTAATCCACCTTGCCAATTGTCTTTCCTAATAATTATCAACGGCTCATCGTCCTCCGCGAGTTTGCGACTACCAACTCTCTTATCAAATCTCTTAATTGTTCACCCTTTCAGATCGTTTTATCGTGCCTCACATGGGCGACGCTGGCTTCAGCCGCGCACGCGCCTTATGCGTACGGGGTGCAAGCCGGATACTATCACGGGCCGCTCGCCCCGCTGGCCCACGACGGTCGAGTGGTCGACACGCCGGAAGTGGCGCACGCGAAAAAGGCGCACCTGGCGGCGTACGCGGCGGAGGCCGCGAAAGCCGCGCATCACGGATATCACGCGGATGACGGCCACGGCTATCACGGCGCTTATCACGGCGGTGCGTATCACGGGCCACTGGCGCCGCTCGGCCACGACGGACGAGTGGTGGACACGCCGGAAGTGGCACACGCCAAGGCAGCGCACCTGGCCGCCCACGCTGAGGAACTCTCCAAGGTCGCTCATCTGCCCCATCTGGATCCCTACTCGCACTCCAAGTGGTGAACCCGACATGGACGAGCTTAATGTCACAAAGAAGCGGAAACTTCGTATCTCCTAGTGTGTAAAATCCGTACACGTAGGGAATATTATAGCTCTCTTTGTATCAATTCTTCTCGATCTTTACCGTGTTTCCAGACCGCCGGCAAGATCTGTCTTGCCGAGGCACGCAGCGAATTGCGGATCTTTTTGATAGGACGTTTCAGTCCCTGAAATATAAATAGCACATGCGAAATGAAAGGATAGAGTCGATTACTGCGGAATGTCGATCTACTCCTCGATTAGAAAATCCCGCGTAGTAATTTTGACTATAAAATTCTCTCCGTGTGCCACGGCAGTGGTGGAAGTGGATTAGCTTAGAGGATTCGCTGTACTAACACATGCAAGACCCTGACGAATGTAAATGTCAGAAGATATATACGTCACTTCATATGTAACACTATGAAAAAGATAAATAAAAAGTAACATACGAATCAATGGCGAGCAGTTCTTTTGCAAACCTATCGAGAATGTGTATCCTGCGTGAGAGAAAAATATAACGAGTGGATGATTAAATCGGCGCGGGGGGAGGGGAGGAGGTCGTAACGTAATCAAATCTGTTGCTTTTATTTATTCTCTTGTTTTTTATAATGCACACAGCAAACAATCGCGGAGCAGCGATTCGTTTTGTGCAAACAAGTCGTGCGCTTACCCGAACGATCGAGCTCTGCGCCCAAAGTATTGGCGATCCTCCAGGATTAATCACGATGGGCGATGTGCGAGCTCAGCAGAGCTGATCTCACGTATCGATCTCACTGAGATGATCGCGACCGATCGACTCCGTCAGGCTCGACTGAACGGCTGAACTGTCTCGTCGAAATTGCGTTGGTGACAAATACGCAATTCCTTTCAGATCGCTATACGGATAGGGCGCGATCGATGAACTAAGTCGCCAGTTGCAACACCATGTCCGTTTTAGTAATTCAACAACTATTGTTATCGCTACCCTGTGACATACCATTGTGATTGATCCGACACGTGCGGATAAACAATCGCATAAACCGCGGCATTAGTGGGTGTAACTCGTTGCGCGATCACGGCGCAAAGATAGTAAGCGCACGTGACACAATCGTAAATCGATCTTGCGTAGGGTGCTCTAAGGCAACGCTTTAAGGTCCACCTACAACGGCCGTGAGGCTAGGAGAGATGTAAGAAGTGACGATTAAGCAGCACGTGAAAAAAATATTCACCACTTGCGATCGATTATTCTGAACCACAAGAAGAATCATCGACTGCGACTGGTCGAACGGTTTGCTGCTTAGGTATTGCTTCTCAAGCTTCCACGGCCTCACGGCCGCTGTGGATGGACCTTAACGCAGTAGCTTTACATACCGCCTTTCCAGTTGACGCTTTACTAATAAATTCACATTGCACATCCAGAGAGTTGAAAAGGGTTTTCAGAGGGCAGATTATCCGTTAGACTGCACACAGCGACACGCATGGTCTAGGACTGCTGGAAATACAGGCGAAATAACGCAATATCCTTGACATATCCAAGTCCCGACGTTCGCCGTGGATTCAGGAGAGCGAGGCGCTTTTAATCCCTCAAATGGGGCCTCATCAGCGATGACCCCGGGCCGCTTTGGCGAAAGTCGAAAGGCGACGCGCGGATGGCTGCGAAATGCATGACGTGATGACGCGCGGGGCGCGTTCCGGCGGGTCACGCGTAGCCGCATAGTTCGGAGGCGCACTTTTATCGCGGCGACGCGAGGTTGCGCGGGACACGCACACCGGGTGTCATTGTTACACGCACGGTAAATGTTACGGGGCAGGGCCTTAAGGAGAGCATTTTCCTCCTGGGTGTGGTTGTGCTCAACAGCCGCGACCAAGTGGGGCGCAACACGCCCGGTGCAGGCGCCTGTACCCCTATAAATTGCACCACGCGCGTCCACGGCGGACGTAATGCGAATCTAAACGCACGTGCCGCGGGATCTAAGAGAGCGCAACGGGATACTTACCACTTCGAGAGCAGGAGACCCGCCGCGATGATCGGAGTACACCTCGTGAGTACACGCACGGAAGGGCTCGGGCCAAGTGCTGTGAAGTGTCCGTAGTACCCGTCTTCTCGCCCTCGTCATCTTAGAATTAGCATATCCGAGAGAAGACCGACGGTTATCATTATCGCTCACAACCTGTTGTTAATCTCCGAGCACACTTGTATTTTCACCGGCATCTTTCCGAGAACTTGTTAATACCGTTGCATCTGACGTGGTTTGTGTGTCACTGAGTTCGATTAATATCACTTTTGATCTTTGTTTCTGGGAGAAAAGAGTGCTCTGCGTCGCGGATTCCATTCTCGCTTCGTTTGAATGAAACAAACCTCGTTACCAGGAACGTTGAGAGAAAAGAAAGTGTTGAAATTTTCGATTAGTCGTCGGCTAATTCGGTCTTATAGCGATCCCCTCGCCGACTGTTTCGTTGTTATATTGTAGATCCTCATCTTCGCAATGTCGAGCGCCACTCTGGCGGCTCCGCAATGGTACGCAGGACCGACTTACGGCTCCCACGCTTCCCCAGCACCCTTGGGCCCGGACGGCCGCGTGGTCGACACCCCGGAAGTCGCGCAACTGAAGGCTGCTCACTTGAACGCTCTGGCGGAGGCCAACGCGCGCGCACCGAAGGGACCGGGTCCAGTCGGCGCTTACGTCGGCCCCGACGGGCCTTACGCCTCTGGGAATTACATCTCGCGTTACAGGTTTGTCTCGAACGCTCATTACCATCCCATTGTTTCGCTGAGCCCGCCTACTTAGTGTCTAGTTTGTATTCTGCCGAGGTAACCCTATACGTTCTGGTATTTAATCGCGGCCAAGTCATGGAGATCGCGCTTCCTCATGAATAATTCCCCTTGTACGGCAAAAATTAATTTAACTGCCTCTTTAAATTAACGTCGTTTATCTATCACTATTCGATCTTCATTCTCTTAAAGTGAATCAGTGAATAGTCACTGATATCAGTTATAAGTATAACACTGCACTGTTAAATCCGTAGTGTCAAATTATACTCAATTTGAGTTATTTTTAACCATTCCTATAAGTCGCCACTGCTCCTACTAAATATGTCGTTAATTTAACTAATGTAATGGAGTTAAATAATTTAACTTAAGAAATGTATTAAATTTGACTAAAATTTAGTTTATTTTTTATTATGTGCACGTTAATGTAACCTTTGTTTTAGTAAAAAATGACTTAATATTGTCTTAAATGGGTTGATTAGATGTGGTTGTTTTTTTAAACACATGTTTTATGTTAAAATAGTAAATGTCGACACACGTGATAGTTAAAAATAACTAAATATTATTTAACTCAAGAAATTGGTTTAAATTTGACCCTCCAATATTTAACAGGGTGAGCACTTTCAGTGCAACACTTATAACTGCAAATCAGTGTATATTCACTGTTTTCAGTGTTGTTTCACTGATTTATTTTAAGAGAGCAAGTCTCTCTCTCTCTCTCTCTCTCTCTCTCTCTCTCTCTTTCACTCATTCATCCTTTCTCCTTCATTTTCCTCCTTCGTACACAGATAGATTTTACTCGCAAGCTAAGTTTGCTAACTCATCGTGGAGCAACGCCGCACGTTCTATATTAATCGTTAAATCAAACAGCGGACCACCGGCTCCACTGGGCCCGGACGGTCGCGTGGTCGACACACCCGAGGTTCAGCAAGCCAAGGCCGTCCATTTCTCTCTCTACAATGCGGAAGCGCAGCGCGTGCCGGCTGGTCCAGTTGAACCAGCCGCTGGCGCCTACGATCCGTCCTGGAACAATGGTGCCTACAATCCCGCCTGGGACGGTCCCGCTCGCAGCTACTATTAGAGACGAGCGTCGGCCGTTCGCGCAGAGAAACGACCGGATCAAGGCGAACCGAGAAACGCGCTTCCTCCCACCGGACGGACGTTGATGTTCCGGCGAGACCGATCGACCGGCCGACGCGGGATCGATCGGCCGCGCCGGATCGGCCCTTCGGTGTTCTCTAGCTACCTCAGAATTGGAAGACTACACAACGGCACGAGTTTACGTTAGAAGAGAGCGTGGCCGAGCGAGATAAATCCTCTCGATCGCGCCAGAGAATGAAAGAAGACCCCCGGCCTTCTGATCCAGCGAAAGACGCGACGGTAACTTACGCGACGAGGCGACGCGCGATCGAACGGTTATTTGCGCTCGGAGGCCACGCGAGAGATATTCGTCGTATATCATATGTCCCACCCGCTGCATTATGTCGTTAGCGTTATGTCCCCATGTAATGCTCGCGCGATCGCGCGCACCGTAATCCGTGTCCCGCGCGACGTTACAACTACCTCCGGTCGGTTCGGCCGGCGCGCCTCCGTCGCCGACTCGTCTCCCGATCTGGCCGATCGAGCTTCCCGCCTGCATTCCCGTGCACTGCCTGCTGTCACGCGCGACTACTTGTATCCGGTGTGTGTATACAGTGGAAACAAAATATATATATATTGTATATGGGACAGAGCAACGGAACGAAGATCACTGCCTGACATATCCAACATCCTTCGATCTTCGCTTTCGGGGAGCGGTGAAGCTCGATTTCGGAAGCTTTAGCGTTCGCCGGAAGGATTCGAGATGAGAAACCTGTATTCGCGAATCCGAAGAAAATCGGGGAAGTTAAGCTGGCATAAATTCATGGCAGAAATGCGCGAGTTAGAGTCCAGTCTTTCCCCGCGACTCTCGTTGACCCCAACGTATCGCATTCGTCTGTCGCAACGTATTATCGCATATCTGATTTCCGCATTAACGTCCGCGCGTTGTTCAAGTACCGTTATTTACATTTGCTCGTGCAAGAGCGTATCACACACGTGCGGGAGATCATTATCCACTGTGCTTTACCGTTGCTACACACCTCGTCAGGCACGATTAATCGCGTCCTTGCTGGCGGCGCGACTCGCCTAGGACAGCATGAAGTAGTAACGTGCCTCGATTGCGGGCGAAACCGGTTCCTTCGTTACTCCCGCAAGTGAATTGATTTCCTCTCACGTCGCTAATCGAGATTAGGTAATTAGAGCTGTCGGCTCTTGTCGAACGCGCGACACGAGCCCTGAAAAAGAATTCAGCTTTACCAACAGCTTGATCTTTAATTCCATCGCTTAACGGATGCTTAACTCTTACATTGATTACGACGATCGCTGATCAACGATTGTAATTAAATACAGGGAGTATCGATTGAGAGGTTCAACCTAGTCAATAGTAGATGTTGTAGCCGGCTGTAAGCGCGACGGCGCGCGCGTGAGCCTTCATGTGTGCCGCGCGGGCCACCGTCACTTCCGGCGTGTCGACTACCTGGCCGTCCGGGCCCAGTGGAGCAGGTGGTCCCCGATAAGCGGCCGACGATACCAAGCGGACCGGTGTCAGATACAGCAGGTTCCCGTGCACGTGGGCTTCCAATTCCTGATCCGCAGTCGCCGCAGTCGCGACCGTGCGAGCGTGTGTCGCTAGATGCTTGGCCTTGGCTACGGCGACCTTGAAAATTAATCAGTATACATAAGCCGTTAACTCGAACTTGACGTTATCGTCTCTATGTCTTGTATGAGAGATTTCAGGATTAATCCTGAATTAATCCTCTTAGAACGATTGTTATACTTTTGTATATCTCCTAACTGAATTAAGCTGCAATCTCAAAAACGAGTGAGAAGTGATAACACTTTAAGTGATAAAGGTTTTCATAAAAATGAAATAAAATAAGAAAGAATAGAAAAAGAAAGAAAAATAAAAAAGAAAATGAAAAATGTAAAAAAATAAAAGGTTAAAAAATAAAAATGAAAAGATTTTATGAAAATAAAGTCAAAATTGCAAGATTGTTTCATTCAAGTTTGGAGACAAATTCTGATTACATATGAGCGAATTTTTCAATTGATTAAAGCGAATATAGTCCTGTCACAATGGAATATATTAGATTCATTCTTCAATTTCGAGTGAAGATATTCACTCGGCGATTCAGAGCGGAGAATTCACTCCGTATGAATGAAAAATCACTCGAACTTGTGTGACTCGGCAATTACTCTACGACTGTGATCTGTTATGATTATACATACTTCTTGATTGAAATTCTATTCCAAGAAATTCAGACACAACGATAACTCGGTTGTCAAATTGAGAAGTTTTCGACAAAGTGTATTTTCTTCTCGTTCACTGATAAAATCGAGATTGGAAAACGAGACATATCCAAAGAGTTGCATCGAAAAAGGGAAAGAACCCTCTATCTCAGAAATTGCATCCTTTGAAATTACATCTCCCTGTTATCGACATCTTACCTCCGGTGTATCGACCACCTGTCCGTCCTGTCCAAGAGGCGCCACAGATTTCTGACGGTAGTCCCGTTGTGTTATAAGTGTCACACTCGTCATGTCCCCGTTTGTCTCTGATGGTACTTCCGTCGTCGTGTCCGATCTCGCGGTCGGTGACAGTTCGGCTCGGCTCTCCACGAGTCAGGCAGCTACATGTGCGGCCAAATGCGCGGTTTTGGCTTGGGCAACCTCAGACGTATCTATGACTGTACCGTCGCCGGAAAGAGGCGCCCACGGTCCACGGTAGCCGTGCAACGGTATCGACTGCTGTGATTTACTGATCAACAGGCTCGTCGCGGTCAGGAGTACCTAAAAAGAAAAACGCGGGACGTTTAGAGGAGTACGTGACGTGCTGTAATCGCCGTCAATTCTCCTTCTCGTTTCCTCGTAATGTCGCACTTACGAGTAACATCATGGCTGTGTCGTCGCGCTCACGGATCTCCGCACAGTTATGAGTGCGTCAAGGCGATCGGCGGGATCATGCTTTTATAGAATCGCAGGTCACCCCACGAGACCATCGTCGTGGTCAGCTGAGATCGTTGCAAAAAATTCTTTAATCGCTATTAGCTCTAATGACACACGTTTCCACGCGATACATGTCTTCTCGCGGATAAAATAAACCTGACACATCTCTGAAACGTTAGACTTCGATATCCATATTGAATGAGCATTGATGTGTAAATAATACAAACAAATAATCGCAATTAGTACTACAATATGGATGAGATAGAGCGCTTTGCGCTTTATATATTCCATCCTGCAATGTTACAAACATATTTCCATGTGAAGTGAATATTTAATATCGACTTATTAGACTCCCTCAATCTCTGATAAATGTGTATAACTCAGAATGATAACGAGATATGTACAAAAAAATTTATTAAATTCCAAAAAAACGTTTGCTTGGATTGTGAAGATATTTGTTTAAATTGAGTAATTATTTTGTGAAATTAAAGAAACAAATTTATATTTAAAACTTCTTTATTTAATTTTAGAAAATAATTACTTAATTTAAACAAATATCTTCACAGTACTACAAACGTTTTTTAAAATTTAGTAAATTTTTTTCTCATTGTATTTTTCCTTGTGTTATGAAGGTGTCTGCGCACTCGACAGAGCTGCTCGTCTTCACGTGCAGTGCTACGTGCACTCGAATGGACTTTTCTGCGGTTGTAAAATACGATTCACGGACGACCGGCCTGGATCGTAGATTACTTGCTGGTGGTCCCTTCAAGGTGGTCCTCTTCCTATCACCCATCATCCCGCTTTAACTCTTTGATACTTCTCCGGCCTTCTCAGAAGAGATACGTTTCATATTGAGACGATTATACGTGTGAACTTGTGAATTAGGTTTTTCCTGCTTACTAATTACAAATAGAATGTAAACATTTAAATTCTAGATAACAGACCCCAAATAGTGACTACAAAGAACTTCTGAACACACGACTACAATTTCGACTACAGGTCGAAATTTGCTATTTCGTATATGCTGTTGATGATTGTTGATATAGTTGCGTAAGTTATATAACTTTTATAGGCAACTTGTCAGCAAAACGCGATTCTCTCTTCTATAAATTATCTGAGCGAAACGGAGAAACGACTGAAAAGACGTTGTCAGTATGATAGCTAAAAGTTGGATCCTTTGAAAAGTTTATACAGCTGCCTTACTAAAAGTTTATACAGATACCTTATCGAAAATATTAAATTTAAAAGTATACCATTTTTTTACATATAACTTTAAGTTTCCTCTTTAAAACAAGCCAAGGTAGAAGTCGATATTTATCTCGAAATTCTGTAAGTGGGGCATATATGTCCCGAAAGGATTAAAGAACTGCAGTTTGATTGCCTCAAGAGTCTAAACTTGATATTCAAGCTCTATGTGGGATCATTGTCCTGAAAAACAACTTGCTCATTCCTTTGTTAAAAGTTCTTTACCGCACAAAGCGCATGATGGTGCACGCCGACAAGAGAAATCAATTTGCCGGGAGGTTGCGATTTGAACAGCTCGCCGTTCGATTCTTGTCTCGCCTCGGTGCGCCGCAATCATCCTCGATGATAAGACGATATCAGGCGGATTAGTTTCATTCGAGGTCACTGACGGGGGAGAAGATTATTTGATCTTGCCCTCGTTATGGCGAATCGACGGCGATCCGCGCGCGGTAATGTGAGATACACCTCGGCCGACCGCTCGCGCCGACCAATTGTTGCGCAAACCGGGGTCTCTCTCTCTCTCTCTCTCTCTCTCTCTCTCTCTCTCTCTCTCTCTCTCTCTCTCTC
>NW_022639575.1:959934-962054 GCF_010583005.1 Odontomachus brunneus | reverse complement strand
AGAGAGAGAGAGAGAGAGAGAGAGAGAGAGAGAGAGAGAGAGAGAGAGAGAGTCTTCTCGGTTCTCTAATCCGCTAAATGGCGGGGTTGACCCGTGTGTGTGATTTGAGCCTCCTGGGCAAAGGAGGAGGTTCCTTTAATCTCCCCGCTATTTTATCGATACGCGGATAGCGCGGCGCTCGCGCGCGCACCTCGCATTACAAACGAGTTACGATTCCTGACCTTTTCTCTCCGGCGAGGTATGTCGAATCACGATGCTCGAGTTCGTTCTCTCGCGCGGGGAACGCGCGCGCGAAGCCATTATCCCGCTCTCTCTTTCTCATACGTCTCTTCTCACGTCTCTCGCACTCCGGTGACCTATGTGGCAAGATCCACAACTGTAACGCGAGATGATTGTGTTTCGATAGAATTTTACATGATACTGCTCGGTTCCCAGATGCCGATCGCGCTTGGTTACACGGCGCTTCCTGTCGCGCGACACTCGCGAGAAACTTCGCGCGCGTATAACAAGAAAATATTGTATATTTATGTATTTCGCAATCGATCTCTTTTTATTTGTGTCCATGTGAATAACTCGCGAATTGTACAACGAGCACTGTCTGCCCGCCGTGCAATCGCCTACAGCGTTTCCTTTTTCTCGCCGCGACTCGCCTTGCGCAAAATTGCGTGCGCATCGACCGCAATCGTACGAGACGATCGTTACAAGATACTGTCTCGCAGCAGCGCGCCGCAAAACGCAAAGCTTTCTTAATCGCGGAGTCTCACGACGACCCGATCGCGTTCTATTTGCCCTCCTCTGATTTTTATCAGAATTAAGACACAAGCGGATTTCGTCACGTCGCGATCGACGCGATTTCTTTCGCGAGAAATCCCGCGCTGCGGTCTTTTCGCGAACATTCGTCATTTTCTTCTTCCCGCGCGGGTCTGCAATAGATTCGGATATTTCGAATCGATTATTTCGTACTCGTATAAATAATAACTAATTTTGCTGTTGATTTAACGGAAGGGGGAAATGGTGAAGGTGAACTTTCTGGCAGAACGACAACTGAGTTGATTAATTAATTTGATAAAAATAATTAATCGATTAAAAAGAACTAATTGGTTTAACGTTAGCGTGCATTCGATGCGCGCGCCTGCAGCTCTGAATTAATATTGCCACGGATACAGTGTGGGCGAGAGAACATCTTTAATGCAATGCGCAAATTAAATTACGCGTGATGTAGAGTTAAAGGACGCACTGCGGCGTGAGTAACATTCAATTTTCAGCTTAATCAACCATTTCACGTTGCGCATAATTACAAATTAAAAGCTTTAATCGCCGTGTTATACGTCGCGATCGCCGATTTGTGCGCGAGTAAAATTTCTAATAATATTACTCGCGCGCGTATAATAAAACAAAAATCATGAAATCGAAGCATTTCGTGCAATACAATTTATTTTAGTGAAATAGTCATCGAACAAAATGAGACAATAAATTCGACACGCGGAAAGGATCAAAGAAGGACAAGGAGTCGACGATTCATCCTTCCACTTGAATCTTTTTCTCAGCAGTCTTTATATATCACAATTATCCGATAATAAAAAAAAGAGAGGCGTACAAATGTCGGCAATAGTAAAAAATAATGCACTGGTAATTCGCGTAGAAAAGGAAAAAAAAACAATTTATTCATCTAGAGTATGTACAGGCTATCCGGACAATGTCGGCCGACCGATCCATGAGGATCAGTAGTTTCCTATCAGATGCTGGGGTCGATAATGTTGAGGCTGGTAATTCGCGTAAGACTGAGTTCCATAATACGGACTTCTCGCTACGGCAGCACCTGCTCCTAGATAGTTGATAGCAGCTGGTCCAGGGACCGATGGCCCATGATAAGCTGAAACAGGACACAAAGGACCGTCTAGAGAACAGCCGACAAGTTCAACCACTCGCCTCTGTTGTTTCGAATATTTGTATTAAATTTCTGTCAAATTTTTCTATTAAACGTATCGAACAGACAGCTAATTCTGAACATTCTTATTGCTTTAGTCTTCAAATATACGGGAAAGAAAGATACGATGCACGTAACCAGAAATATATATATATATATATATATATATATATATATATATATATATATATAT
>NW_022639575.1:936723-959233 GCF_010583005.1 Odontomachus brunneus | reverse complement strand
ACATGTACACAAATATATATATATATATATATATATATATATATATATATATATATATAGTTGTAAGTAGCAGTTGCATCATATCCTAGTTTTCTTTGCATGATGGTAATGTGTATGGCTGATATGATTTGATACATAGTTGCGCGTAATTATGGCAATCAGAATCAGAAATCGGGATGACATTTTGCCGTGGATGCACTCTGGTTGGAGCAATCAGATGTCGTCACTGCTGCAACGCCAGTAACTCAGCAATTGCTCCGTGGTTGCAACAACCACATAATTAGCTGTTTTGTATTTTACTATTGAATCTGGTTGGCACGACTAGACTTATATATGAGCCAACTACATTGTTTTTTCTATGTACGAATATTTAAACTTTCAACATAAAATATATGAATATATTCAATATATATATATATATATATATATATATATATATATATATATATATATTCGACAAATATATATGAATAAAATATTATAAAAAGTACACATATATATTCAATATATATTTATAAAATATATAATTCAATATTTTATATTGAAAGTTTAAATATTAAAAATAATTTAAATATTAAATGTCAAAAATAATATTTAAATATTAATATTAAATATATATAAATTAAATTTAAATATAAATATCCATATTAAAAATAATTTAAATATTTAAAGACCAAAACAATAAGATTGTGGATTAGCTTGTGCCCACGCATTGCTATTTTTACCATAAGTGTCAGAATCTTGCGCATGCCTTGTAGTACAAGCACGGACTCGGAAGAGCGTCTTCCGTTCATGTCCTGCATAAACCTCGAGTTTACACCGCGCCTTGTCCACCCACGTACTCGTTCATCGGCACGCAGCGAATCATTGAGCCTCTCTGCCGCCTCGAGGACTCACCTTGACCCTGGTTCTCCTCTGGATTGTACTGCTGGGTGCTGGCGTGCTTGTAAGCTAGTGCCTCAGCCTCGGCGAGCTCGGCGAGTCTGGTAGCCTTCAGAGCCGCCACTTCCGGCGTGTCCACAACCGTGCCGTCCTCAGCCAACGGCGCTGGCACGAAGGTGGTGGACTTAGACGGCAGCGCGTAGTTCTTCTGGCCCACGAAGTTCGCTCGAGCATCGTATTGCTGTGGTTGCTGGTAATGTCCCGGGTTGTAGATGGACGCCGGTACGTGGTTGACAGTCTGGTAAATCGGCGTAGGCTGCTGGTAGTTGGTCTGCCTCAGGTAGGGGACCGCGGTTGGCTGAGCCGCCGGGTAGATGTGCGTCGACGACGGGATGTGGGGGTTGTAACCAGAAACATGCTGCTGCTGCTGCCGTTGCTTCTCGTCCACGGCCGCTCGTGCTGCGGCTCTCGCGAATTCGGCGAAGTGCGCGGCCTTCGCTTGTGCTACTTCCGGCGTGTCGATGACGTTGCCGTCTTCGCCGACCGGAGCTGGCGGCGCATAGCTCGGCGCGACTTGCTGGGCCTGAGAGTGGAGCAGAGGGTTGCCGTACGACGGTGGACCGACGTAACCGGCTCTGCAGGTCACCACTGTGGCGAGCAGGAGGATCTAGAAGGGAAAGATAAGCCGGTGAAGCCGCGATCCCGATCGACATTTCTCGTGCCGGGCGGTCTCGCTCTCGACCTACCAACGCCCTTTCACTTTCCTTTGTCCGCGCGGATCTCGCGGATCCCTCTGGGATCACTCACCAAGCCTCTCGTGACGGTATCCATGGGCGTGTGCTCTTTTTTGCCGGTCTTCCGCTTCTCGTTACTTCCTCCTGGTGAGAAAGAGCGCTGCTGTTCCTACGCCAGTACTCGCTCGTCCCAGAAGTGAGACCCCGCCGTCGGTTCGGCGTTTTGTGTTCCTGGAGAACGGTCGGTTCGTACCATTTATAGTCGCGTTCGTTCATCCCCTCCCACGTGGACCGATCGCCGGCGACTCCCTGGAGGGAGTCCAGAGGTGATCGGCTAACCCGCTGGCCCGGGAAGTTCGCACGTCAATCGGAAAAGGGTAGGCGGTCTCCTCCCTCGTCTTTCTTTCGCCGTTGGCGACCTTGACATTTGGGCGCTAGGTTCCCGCACTCCAACACCGGAAGCATAATAGGGAACTGATGGTGCTCTTGTTTGCATTTCGATCAACAGATTTCAATTAATCCATGGCATTCAAAGTAATATTAAGTGATGTATTTCTCAAGATTCAACCTTTTAAAAAGGTTAATTTAACAACTATTGTAAAGCAGGGTAAACCATTCGGCCTAAGAATCATGCTGACCACGCGGTTTGTTTATGAATTTTTTCGAGAGTAACAATGGCAAAGGAATGGTAAAATGTTTTTTTTTTAGAATATAAGAAAAGAACCTATGTCCTAAAAGAAACATATTTTGTGATCCCTTTTCCACTATCACTTTCACAATAAATACATGAAGCAAACGTGTGGCCAACATAATCTTTAGGCCGACATGAGCTAATTTCTCCTATCTTTAGGAATACAAAATAAATATATACCTATTTTTTTCTGATCATTAATTACAAATATAGAATGTAAAAATTAAAATTTAAGATAATAAATTTCAGATAACAACTACAGGGAAACTTCTGACATTTTCTACTTTAGATTAGAATCTGCTACTCCGTTTATATTATTGATAGTTATCGATATAGTTATGCAGCGATATAACTTTTATAGATAATAATCTTTATGAATTCGCTATGTGAAAAACATCTGAAGAAACATTACTAATATAGTTAAAAGTTGAATTTCTTTTAAAGTTTACATAACTATATTTTATTGGAAATGTTAAATTTAATAGTATGCCAATTTTTTACATATAGGCTTAACCTTTCTCTTTAAAATAAATCAAGGTAGATATCGACAGGACTATTTGTCTTAAAGTTATAATTTTTTTTCATAAATGAAGGAACATATATATGGTTTTGCTCGAGAATATAAAAGTCGACCTTCAGAAGGATATTTTATCTTTTAAATTTGTGAAGATATTTCTCTCATTTTATGCTGGACTGCAGCATACTCAAAGCGCGTCTAAATCGAAAGGAGACACTACTGGGGGTCCCTTTGTCAGTGGCAAACGATCGCGCTTAAATCACGTTGCTGATAGACTGGACGTCGTTGAGAAATAACAAAGGCGTATACCGGCGTTAAACGACTCACCAGCCCTGAACAATCGAAGGACTCGAAGTCGAAGGACGATCTGCATCGAGAATGCATTCCCATGATGCTAGCGCATTGCCTCGCAATGCGTTTATGGCGTATATTCGGATCTTTGTGACCAGTACAATAAATTTCAACGGGGAGACTGTCTGCGACCAGAAATTGATTTCTTTTTCTTCCTTTTCTCTCGTAAGTATTCGCCTTTGAATATTACGGGAATCACAGTCACATCTTATACTAAAATTACAACTGCAATTACGTACAATTTTTTCTTTCCATTATGCGCATCTCAAATTTAATAAGTTGGTTAAACCTAAGATGGCGACTTTCTTTCTCTCTTGGCGAGCAAATAATCGTAATTAAAGTTCACCAAGGCGTTGTTCCGAATCGTGATATTCCAGCACTGAGGACTGCAGTGTGTCCTTCGTAAAGGAATATGCTACATATATCCTTACCAGTATCGGACATGTGCTAAGCGGATACGGGCGCAATGTAGAGAGGTGTGTCGCGCGCGAGCACCTTTGACACTACACGACATATAAGCCCACGCTGCAGAGTGTGCCAATGAACGCGGACAAACAAAGTGACGCGTCATCACGTGCGACCGCGCCTTTCCTCGCCATTTCGCTCATTAACGTCCGTCACTAATTTACTATCGCGGCTTATCAATCCGCAACGGTCGCCGCGCACTCGATCGATCGGCTCGATCGGCTTGCCTTGCTCGGCCACCCCTGAGTTACACGCTTACCGTGTGAGGAATAAGGACATCGCACGAAAGTGGTAGCGGTTCAGTCGCGCTCAATGTCAACTCCCTGTCAACTGTTGGCAGCCGCAAAAAGCGCCCAAAGCGAAATCGAGTCAGACGGATCATTGTTGTCCTTTGGTATTGGGCAAGTCTCGCAAGCGCGTGACTTCGCATCGTAGAACGCAATCGTGTCGCGAAATTGCCCGGTAATTGCGTATATGTGTAACGCGAGAAAGCCGCGACTACGTTTTTTTTCAGTGACAATTCGCGAAAAACGCGCCGATTGCACACGACGTGTCGGTTCTCTGCCAATGTTACGTAAACAGAGCTGGCCTAAAAAGTCAACCGTGCGGGGAACGCCCGAAAATCCTACACAACGAGCCCATTATTGTCCTCCTCGTCGTCTCTCGTTGTCTCTCTGCGATTGTATCATTGTTGTATTAGCGAGATCACGCCTCTTGCACGGAGAAAGCACTATGTTAAACATGATGGACAAAATATTGATGTTAATTTCGTCCGTGCCTACAGAAGGGCCATAGAGACTATAGTACTCTTGAGGTGGTACACTGCTTCTCTTTGCTGTCTGTTCATGTGTGTTTGAGTGCAACTCCCCCATACTGTATGGCGCAATCAAAACCTACTCTGTCTCTCAGTCATATACGAAGAAAACAGCATGCCCACACTTTAAATGGTAAATTTGACTATACCAACCAAATTTAATATCGAGTCTGCTTGGCACAACTAGATTATATGTGGGCTAATTATACACGGAGAAAACAATATTTATATCAGATTTGATTTCGAATCTGCTTGGCACAACCAATATTTATGTGTGAGCCGACCATACTGTTTTTCCCGTAGTATTAATTCTGCAAACTGCAACACAGGCAGCAATACTCCTTTGGTTGAAGCAACTATGTATGAGGATACATTAAATGAATATTACGCATATCATAAGAACTGTGGCTGTGAGAATTGTAGAGGTGAGCATATAACAACAGCAATTTTCACTGCAACATCTAATTACCTTGAATTCACATAAATTCTAACCATAGAGAATGTGCGGCTGTGGCAACCATAACAGTTTCCTCCGTGTGGCGGTGTGGGAGCGCAGCCGCATTTCAAGTAGTTGTACACGCGTTGCGTCCATCCCACTTGGCGGGATAAGCCAAATACGTAAATAGAGCATATCTATGTTACATTGAAGCGCGGTGTTTGTATTCCAAAAGAAAATGCAGTTTCAGTCAATCACTTTATTACATATATAGTTAAATTTGACACAAAACTTGTCGTCTTCACAAAAATTTTGAAACCCATGGAGATAACAATGAGGGGAGGGAGATGAGATTCTTTTGAAAAAACATATGAATTGTTTCGGAAACCTATATATACGTGCATAATTATAAAATACGCGCGACACCGTGATACTCTTGTGCAAAAGATCTGGCGTGTCCCACGAGATTAAGATATACCAGAGGTCAGTCTCGCAGTGAAACAATCGCAAGATTACGCCATGAGCTCATGCGGACTTATTTACACCATTAAACGGACGTTACAGCGGGTGGGTTTCGTGCCGGATTCAATGGACGTATGCGGGCCTTGTGATACTGGTCTTTTCGGGTAGATGTTGTACGAGGAGGCAATAAACAAAGTACGATAAGACACTGAGCGTATCGGCAACCCTATCCTGAACGTGGCAAGAAGATTAGGACCAGACGTAGGAATGAATGACCGGGGTGGCGTAAGCCGAGACGACGACCGGGAGTTCATGGGGGGAGGCCAGTTTCGCGGCCTCATGGCCGAGCCTCTCGTTCACGTGCGCCGCTGCATGCTCCGCCTTGGCGAGGGCCACTTCCGGCGTGTCGACGACGCGCCCGTCGAGCCCGATCGGCGCACCGGGAACCAGTTTCGTCGCCACTGCAACTGGTTGCACCAGCTGCGCTCCGGTGGCCACTACGGCAGCCGGTGCACTGTAAGCGACCACATGATCAGCCGACTTGATTGTTTCCTGGGCCAGATCGATCTTCTGATTGATGTGAGCGGCCGCGTGCTCGGCTTTGGCCAGGGCGACTTCCGGGGTGTCCACCACTCGACCGTCCAGCCCGATCGGGGCACCCGGCACCACCTTGGCGTAAGCCAACGGTGCGACGTGCGTCAGAGTGGCCGCCGGGACGTCCAGTAGGACACTAGGACGGGCGAAGGCGCAAGCCAGAACGGCGGAAAGAACGACCTGGAAAGGGATCTCGCATTGAAGCGAACAGTGCAGCTTGTATACTCAACGCCTCGACATCTGTCTAGTAAATATTCCGCGGCGATTTCATTCATACAGACGCGAATTGAACACGTCTTGTTACCAAGGCAGTTCAACGAGTCAAACATGCTTCGCTTGAAGCGTCCTACATTGAAGAAGGCGTACGCGCAAGTATAGCAACAGTGTATCAACCCCTCTCCCAATATCTTATGTCAAGAGAGATCTGCCAAAAAGTATTTTCGGCGACCATCCAATCGCGATTCTTTGTCGGTACTTACGAAGACCTGCATGATGTCTCGAACGAAATCGCTTAGCTCCTTAGCGCTGCCGGGGATCAGTACTCGCCAAGGTACTCGGATTATGTGTCGTGCATCACCCTGTTCAGCGGGGCTTTATATAGGTCGTGGGAAAAAAGGTCCGGTGCCTCGAACGGCGCGCTACCAGGATGTGTCCCGTCGCTCGTGGACACGCACTGCCCAATAAGAATCGACGTACCTGACATTGACGACACCCGTCCTCTCGCTCTCGTAATCGCGAATCTTGCCTTGCCTTTGCCGGCGCTCTACACGACGCTCGCCTAATAATTCGCCTCGCGGCTAATTCGATCGGGCCCGATCGTAGAAGGTGATCAGCCGGAGCGATTCGCCACGCTCGCTTTTGCGACGTCGCCTATTAGTCGCCGAGAAGTTTTTTTTCGCTCGCCTCTCGGTTTCATCGCCAACCGGTAATGCAAAACTCTTTGTGCAAACACTCCGAACAGTTTCGTACGATTTCCTTGAGAATTTACAAATCTCAAGGTTCACCTAAATTTTCATGCCGAATTGGTCAGGCTGATTGATCGAATACGACCAGATTAGAATTGCGAGATTAATTTCTTCTGGTTTTTCTCTCGGGTTTTCCTTAACTTTCCGTTTCCCGGTACGTCTTTTGGAACATGAACAGTCGCAGGTCACCTGAGAGGTGATATCTACTTATTTTGTGGAAAACTCACATTTTTTTAAATACAATTTTCCTGTTCACTACTTTTATAATTTATAGAAACATTAAAATAAAATAAATTTAATTAAATATCCTATTATTTATACGTAAAAAATACATCAAACAATATTTTCTCAAAATGGTACACAACGTATATATCACACTCTTTTGAAATCGCATCGCAACTTTTTAAAATAAACTTTAAAAAAATTAAGAAAATAAGAATCATTAACTGTTTGGAATAAAAAACAAAAGATTTAATGTAAAAATTAGTTAGGCAACATCAGAAATACACAAATTGTCGCAGTGCATCTGTCAAATGTTTCTTATTTCTTACAGTTTTGATGTTAATATGATGCGCAAGGCAAGCATGCACTGTTCTGCGAAGACAAGAGCGATAGAAAAGTAAAAAGAAAATGGCTTGTCTTTTTTCTAATCTCCGCTCTATGCTACACTAAAGAAATTCAGGCTGCATCTCGTAGATGCGCGTGAGGCGAACGGCAGGTTTAAAGGATGTTCACCGTTGTTTATCGCTGTTAAAAGAATCGTTGTTCTTCTTCCTTAAAGTTGCTAAGAGAGATATCCTTGAAGACTCCTTGTACCTCGTCGACCATATCGGATTTATGACGTCAAAAGCGAGGAATGATACATGCTGACGAAAATTACGTGCCATTTATGAATAAAGATAAATATGAACGAAAGAGCATTTGAAATTGTTTAAACATACTTGCAAAATTGCTCGAAAAACATCCGTTTCAGCTAATGACCAATAGATAGTCATATAATAAATAATGAAATGATAAAATAAGTCTGTTTTGTCTGCATGCCTTATTTCATCATTTATTATACGACTGTTTATTAACCGTCAAGCGAAGGAGTATCTTTCGAACAATTTTACTGGTACGCTCAAGCAGTCTCAAGTTCTCTTTCGATATTAATCTTTATTTAGAAATGGCACGCAATTTTCGCCAATATATTTTGTTCCTCGCGTCTGACGTCACAGATTCAACATTGTACATGAAGTACAAGGAATCTTAAGATCTGAGAGGCAATAAGTCAGGAGTCTTCTCAGAAATGCAATCAGCAAATGCGAGCAACTCGATAAAAATCAATTTCCACTGATCAGGGATTGAGCAATGCGCTGAGCGGCAGCACAACGGCGTTCTTACTTAATCGCCAGTAACAACAACAATAAGCTCGTTCTAGCACCGATTACGCGACCAGCGCAGCCTTCGCCATCGGCGCCGTCGACGGCCTTCTAGATCACGGTCGACCTAGCGGAGAAATGGCAACGGGATCGTGTGTCTTCCCGGTCTCGTAAGAATGACGGAAAGAAAATCCCTCTCCGTTTCATCCTGCGTCGCTCCATTTTCCACCCTCTCGCCGCCCACTGGTCGGCGAGCTCTCGCTTTACAGACACGCTTACCTTGCCCGACGAAGAGGATGCAGCCAACCGCACAGCTTTTCGTCGAGAGCTCCGCTCTATAATCTCTCCCTCGCGCCCTCCCGCGATTATCCTATCGATTGTCCTATTACGTGATCCAGGAGACGACTATAAAGGCGACCGTGTGCCGACGACGAGCGCGCCAGTGTGCATCGAACGCATTTTGCAACGTTGCGTTAATTGTCGTAGTCGACATATCCGCGACGATCATCTTGATTTCCGGCTTTCCGCTGCAGCGACGAGCTCAAGGAGGATAAACCGCGAGATGAAGCACTTGGCGATCGCGTTGCTCGCCCTGGCAAGCCTGGTTTCGGCCAAGCCTGCATTCCTATCTCTACCATTGACGTACGAGAGTCTGACATCCGGAGGGCAACTTGCTGCGCACAGCGGAGCACTGGACAACCCAGAAGTCAACGGGAGAACACAACGTGTGCTCGATGACAGGGTGAACCTGGCTGTGAACGAAGTCCCGCGCTCGCAAGTGCCAGCCCTGCGACTGTCATCTTCGCATGTCAACAACGGCCCGTCAAGCTTCACATCACCTGCACCTCTGGGTGCTGATGGCAGGGTGGTGGACACCGCGGAGGTCGCAGCCGCGAAAGCAGCTCACGCTGCCGCTCACGCGAACGAACGCCTGAATCTGGCGAACGAAGCAGCGAGATCCGAAGCCGCTGATGCGTCGGACTCGTCCGAGGTCGCCGATAACAGCCCTGCAGCGGCCGATGGCGGAATTCCGGACGCTCCGGAAGTCGCAGGCGCGCGCGTGAATGAGAAAATCAATCTGGCAGGCGAAGCCGTGAGGCCTAGCGACGCCTTGACACGAATTGCAGACGCTAATGGTGCGGTGGTGCCGTTGGTGCTCGACAACGGCGTCGTCGTCGCCGCCGCTTTGGTGCCGCTTGATCCCGCTGGCAGGCTGTCGGACTCGACGCAGCTGCCTGTGAACGGCAATCGGAGTCCGCCGAACAACGTGAGAAGCGTGGATGCTTTGGCAGTCGCTGGTCCAGCTCTAGCTTACGGAAGATTGGTTTACTGATCGTGCGGCAGAGACATCTGAAGAATTTACGTCGTCTTGGACGAATTGACCGCTCTGGTGTTGACTGCTGATGATGCATTCACCTCTGACTTGGCTTAACGCGCGCAACACAAGATACTCTTATCGATCAAGACTCATATGTATCCCTGATGTACTAGACTTGTAGGAATAAATCATATGCGCGAAAACTGAGATTTTCTCATGTACCAGCGTGACTCTTAACTCACGCAAATATGATCATTCTTTTTGTTCAGCGTATTCACTCTTAAGGATACATGCCGAAAATCAGAATACTGACTTTTTTCTGCAAAGTTTGCGTCGTATTGCTCGCATAGAATCACAAGTATTTTTACACATCGAAAGTAATGCAATAATAATTAAAGTAACGTGCAATAATAAATTAGGGTATTGCTCAATATATGAAGAATGCGAGAAGAAGGTTTTAAACTACATATTTATAGTTAGAGAGAAAATCTGTGTGACTTCAAGTAATATGGTGTTAAAAGCTGCTACTATTACATGCTCATCTATACAGTTTTCACTGCCGGTTTTTATGATGTATAATGTTCAGTTGGTACATTCTCGTATGCATAGTTGTTTCAATCAATGGAATATCGCTGTCTCTCTGCGGTCTGCAGAACGAATACTATGGTTGAAAGATCCGTAGAGTTTAGTTGCATCATACAGCACTGAGAATACTGTTCAAACATATATAGATAGACAGTAAAGAAGGTTAGTGTACTACTTCCAGAGTTGCTACAACCATCTCGTATACATGGACGGAAACTAACATTAATATTTTGTTATGGCAACCATATTTAGGCAAGTGATATCCTTAGTGTTTTCTCCGTATGGCATCTCCACGAGAAACACGCCGATCGCACTTCAGAGAGCGTGTTGTTCAGCAGAGAGTCGTTCCACTCGCATCGGCGGAATGCAAATGCGAGAGGATGCGGCGCAATCCGCCGTATCTCAGTCGTGATGCCCGCAAAAGGGACAGCTCGCGGCCATCTGCCCGCCATTCGCGATGCCGATTGCGCAGCCCTTGTCCACGAACGGCGAACTACTCCGGGCGCGATCCATAAGGGCGTTTCGCGAGGTGCGCCTGCGATCGAGATAATCGGGCGATAAATTGGCGCGCATAAAGTCCGCGATATCCCGCACGGCAACCCCCACGATAACGATCGCCATCGGCGTGCCGATACCTGCACACGGTTACGGCCGGAACGCGATATTGCGCGACCTTGTGCCGGTCGACGTATTAGGGCATAGTTGAGCGGATCTCGGCCCGGAAAAAAGGCCGCGCCGGTGGAAACGCCGCGAAAGCCGGATTCCGATCTCCGCCGCGACCTCGACGGCACTCGCGTGACCAGTTTCGCGACGTGATCGTCTTCGACAGCGGCCCTTGCGCCTTCGCGAATTCGCCCGGGCTCGGAGGAAGAGGAAGAGGAGCAAGGCGCGCCGCCAGGGCGTGGTTGCACGCCACCGGCATGCGTATATAAAGTGTCCTGGCGGCGTGTCGAATCGAGGATAGCCCGGTGTCGTCGAGACGATCGCCATGAAGAAGTGCTCATTCGTAAGTGCTGGGTATCAGCGAGAGCTGCTCGTATAGGAGAGCACTCGCGCTCCCGCTATCTCTCGTCTAGAGTCCGCTGGCTCGCTCGCAACGGTGATCCCGTGTGGGTTTCGCAATCGCGCGAGGATAATCCTCGAGCCGTTGCTCTTGCTGTAATATCATCCAGCGATACTAATCCGTAACATTAAACGCTCGCCACCTCCCCGCGATATCGACAACGGCTCACGGGCTAATCATTATACCTTTCCAGCTTGTCCTTGTCTGCTGCCTGTTTGCGACTGGCTTCGCCAGGCCGCCAATATTCCTCGGTTATCAGGACAGCCTGGGCCAGTACAGCTTCGGCTACAGCGCGCCGGGCTCGGCCAGATCGGAGGTCAGGACGTCCAACGGCGCGACCAGAGGCACTTACAGCTATGTCGACGGGACTGGCGTGATCCAGACCGCGCAGTACGTCGCCGACGGCGAGAATGGATTCCGAGTGATCGCCACGAATCTGCCGCAGGCGCCGCTCCCGGTGCAGGACACGCCGGAAGTGATGGCCGCGCGCACAGCGCATCTTCAGGCTCTGGAGATGGCGGCGAAGAGGGACGACGCGGAGGCGCAGAACTATGAGGAAAATCTGGAGAACGCGAAGCAAAGGAAGACCGAAGGGGACCAGGTGAACGTGAGTCCTGGGGCTAAGGAGCAACCGGAAGCCAAGTCCGCGGCAAGCGCGTCGAAGCAGGAGGAGAAGCAGAAAGCGTTGGACGACGCGCCGGGTGTCGATCCGAAGAAGGACGAGAGTCTGCAAGCAGTCGCCTCCAGGAGCAGCGTTGATCAGGAGAGCGAGAAGATCTCGCAGGCCGCTCATCAGGCACGTTTCTGTTTCCTACTTTGCGACTTTCCAATCTGATAACATTTTCTATTCTCAAGTTTTGCTCATCTACTTCCGAAATGCTCGCCCTCTCCCCTGGATCATTTAACGGACTGAGCTTGAAATGCTGTCTTGGCGACTTTTCTAAATTCATGCATGAGCTTTTGATAGCAATTTCACAAGGGACTGTGGCTCTTCCGAGCCAAATAAATAAATTTTCGTATTAATCAATAATGTTTCAGGTTTCTCGTCACGGTTCCAGAAATTTGGAATTTTGTTCATTGCCCCATATGTTTAGTGTTTTTATTCGGTCACTTTGAAGGTCAGACTGCGATCAATGTCAGCGCTTCTGTCAGGCACTGCCTTCTAGACGAATTGCACGTATCAAGAATAAATTTTAATTATCATTTTGATACTTCTAGAATAATGCCATGGTCTCGTAGAGACCTTCAAAGTGACCAAATAAAGAAATATATAGAACAATGGATAAAATTCCGAATTTCTGGAACTCTGACGAGTTTGCAAACGTAATCTTCAGTCTCAGCGCTTATTGAAGTATTCTTTATCGATTGGTACCGAAATTTTTTTATTTGGCTTCGGGCAAAGGAGAACAGCCTCTTGTCAGATTGCAAATTCCTTGACTTTAGCACATTCTCAGCTGACACGCTGCTCAGTATAGAATGTGCGAGCTCCTAGCGTCTCGAGATCTTTTCGAAAAATTCCTCATCGGTGTTTCGAAAAATGATCAACAGGAATCCAGTGGAAGGGCGTCACAGGAGGTCGTTGGCGGCGCAAACATCCCGGCGATTCCATTAATCTCCTCTCACGTGCTGTTACCTCAAGCAGCGAACCAACACGCGGTGCCGGTATTTCGGATCTCCCATGGAAGCCACGAGATCGAGCCTTCCGCCATACCGGAGTCATCGATCGCGCAAGGTCGCCGTGATTGTAACTCGCACTTACTCCTCGCCCTTTTACTCCTCGCTCCGTCGCGATCGCGCCCGGCAAACGCGTTTGCATTCGCATTTTTCCAGAGTAACTCAAATGCATTTCAACTCGCAGACTTGGCTCGAAGAGGGCCGTAAAACGCGACACACCCCGCAGTATTCTTTCACTGAAAACGATACTTGACTCTAGCGATAAAACAGCGCCGATAAAAGAAAAGAAGAATCGTTTAACGAAAGATCGTCAAGCTCGTTCCTCCGTCTTTGCCGACCGCCTTTCCGCCGTCCTTCGAAGATCGCTGTGCTTCCGGGGCCAGGGACCGTCTGAGGTCGGCCTGGCAGATCGCGAATGGCTCGCAGACTCGTTTGTTAGAGCGCGAATTGGTCTTGCGGGCAAAATTCAGCCGGCACACTGCGCCAAATTGGCGAGCAGGGCCGCAACGAGCTCGCGCGAGTGACGTTATCGTTATTGAAAATAATCATCTGGCTTTTTCCTCCGCAGGCGTTTCTGGCGTGATCACACCGGCGGGAACGGCCCTGAAGAGTGGAGCGATTTCGACCAGGAAAGCGCCAGAGAAGGAGCAGATTCCTTCAAATCAGCAAGCAGACACTGTCAACACCCTGATCGTGCCGCTGAACGCGATTCCATTGAGTTCTTCGTACTCGAGTTTCATCAGATACGTGTCGCCGGCGTCTCTTCACTACGTCACCTACAACAACCTGTGAACGCGGCAGCACTGAGATCGCGATCGGCCAATTCCTACGATTAAAGCGAGAATCTCAGAAATGAGGAGTCGTGAACGATCCTCCGCTCTGAATGTGCTCACTTGAAGCGTCTCGCGGCTTTTTCCAAATATATGGCTCATGTCACTTTGCCTGCGAGTGATCGATATTTAGAGATCAGAAGAGATTATCATTGGTATCCTGTTCAAGCGAATGCATCTCCAGAAATATGTATTATATATATGTGTGTGTGTGTGTGTTCTCTACATGCACGACGAGCAAATAAAGATTCTGGACAAGCTGAAATAACGGGGTCGCATTGGTTCTTGCGTTTGTCAAGATATTTTTATTCTTCTTTACAAAATAATGCAGGATGTTGTCGGACAATACAACGGAGTAGTACGCGTATTATAATCGACACTAAGGATAACGATAATGAAAATCAGTATCGTCGTTGCCATCGCCGCCATCGTCACTTTGTCGCACTCTAGTGGAAACACTCGTTCACACTTGTCAACGTAAAGTAACGTTAAGTATAACGCGCGAGACGCGGGCTTTCGCCAGGTATCGGCGGCGACCGACGCTCCTGGTCGAGCGCGGTCTTAGACAAAGCGGGCTGGTTCTCGCGACGATGAAACGAGCAGATCTTCGTCCACCTTGAGCGACGACGCGTGTAGTAGCACATATGGCATTCAATGGTCGTCCACGATATGTGGAGTAAGCTCTGCATAAGTTGCAGTAAGAAATACAAATAATCTATTTCACGCCTATACTTCAGCTTTCTCACACGCGGAAGTATTTCCTTTGCTTAAGAGAAATTGAGCTTAATCTACAATGTGCTCTTCGCTTCCTGTCTCTTGTTCTCTGTCCTCCTCTGGCTTAGGACTTAAGATTTGAGTCAGAAAGAGACAAAGGGAGAGAAGCGAAGAGCATATTGTGGATGAAGTTTTCGAGTGTAGGCGTGTCATTTTTATTTCAAGCGAATCATTTTTATTTCTTACTCCAACTTAGCTTACTACGACTTACACGCGCGTCCCCGAAGAGGCCGCGGGATCGCTCGAATTCGCGTCACTTGGCTGTCACCTCGTTCGGCCGTTCGCGAAGAATCTCGCTCCTTCGCTCATTCTACCGTTCGCGTCGTCCGGAGGCAAGCGGAGGAAGCCGCCCCGACACCTCGCGCGAACTCTCGCGCTCTACTTCCATGAGAACAGTAAGTAATGTCTGAAAGCAACCGCAGCTACTTACAGTCGAGGTGTAAGCAAGTGGAGAACCGAATCAAGGACGTAAGGAAAGTAATAGTAATGCTCGATGATAACGATGAAGTAACTACTACAACGCTACTATGTGACAACCGCTGTGTACACTGTACCAGTTAGAACGAATTACATTTAATCACTTTAATTACGTTTAGGGAAGTCTTAGACGAAACGATTCACAGGACGAGAAAAGTGCCCCGGCGCGTCGACGAGCCCGCTCAAGGCCCGCGTCAGACGCTTTTGCTCCTTCCGCTCTGCGGCTGCTCGAGAGCGCGGGACAAGTGCTAATTTAAGTAAAACAGCTGGCGATTCGGTGGGGTGGGAGTGGAGGGCAACGTTTCACTTCCTCCATCCTCCCTCTCTCCCCGGGAACACAACGATCGATTCGCCGGATGCGTTCTCTCGCGGAACTCGCAAGCGTCAGAACTACCGCGGGGTTAGTCGGCCGGTCTCTCTGCCTTCACCGCGGCCCGATTTGCTGCTAAACGCGCCGAGAAGGACGCCAGAAGAAGGGCTCTGGTTGCGAAGGATTCCGCCGACCGCGGACGATTCGAGCCCGACGGAGGCCCCGTGTGTCCCGCAATTCGTTACCACGGCTGAACGAGTCCCGGGGACCACGATGAGCTCGTCGTCCGCGGCAGTCTGATTGTCTCGGGTTCAGCCTTGCGGAAACACTAACCACTTGGTCGATTCGCTCACAGCCACTTCGCAACCACAGCCGCGCTGATCTCGCGCGCGCATCAAGCGCCAAGCTGAAATCGCGCTTACGTCGCGATAACGGCGCAATCGACACGGCGATCAATTCATACGGTAAGCTGCGAAATAACGGAAACGAGGGCGATCGTGAAACGCGTCGGTAGGACTTGTCGGCGTCGATCTACGTCGTTCGTTCGACAATAACGCAACGGTAATAATTCTGGCAATAATAATGACGACAATAATTAATCGTAATTGTCACTGATATCGTCTCTTCACGCCCCGCCATTGCCGTTCTTCCTCTTCTTCTCTATACATAACATTCTCTTTTACATATATATATTTATATATATATATATATAAATCTAAATTTTAATATGTATTTATAATGTTCATATATTTATATATAACACACTCGTTTTTTTTTCTCTAGACGTCAAACGCATTGACTTCGAAGCTCGGACGATCGACACCCTCCGATCCTCGTCGCGCGTACTTTGTTTTTCTGAATTTTTTCTCTTTTTTTCTACTTACTATTCGCCCCCATCACCGGTTCGGGCCACTCTATTCTCCAATCCCCTCTCCTCCTGCGGCGACAGGATAATTAACAGCGCAACGTTAACATCACGCTCACTCACTCCTCATCAGTCGATACTTCGTTTCAGCGCGTACACCCAAAATCAGAAGACATCTCAAAGTATTCGTTTACAACCTGCCTGCATGCGCGGACATATGTATTATTTGTACCTGTGAGCTCGCCGCTCGACGTTTCCTAACGATTTTGATTGCGATCGGTTGCTAATTGCGAATTCGCTGCGGTTGCATCGAATTTTTTCTTTTTTTAATCTTTTTCTTCTTTTTCTTTCCCTCCCTCCCTCCCTCTCTCTTTCTCTCTCCCTGCCCTCTTCGCAAATTGTTCGTCGATCACGGCGAAAATTCTCCGAGCTGAACGTTACGAAAATAAGTCACTTTACTTTCGCTTCTCCCTGAAAAGCTAATTTCATTGAAACCGCGCGCGCGGTTTCAAAGGGGACCCCGTGGCGCTCCACTGACTCACGTCAATGCCAGCAGCAAATTATGCCCGAAAAACAGGATATAGAATTTATTACAGGCATGAACTCTGCGACGAGCGTCATCTCGCCGCGACACTCACGTCGTGTCTCTCTCTCTCTCTCTCTCTCTCTCTCTCTCTCTCTCTCTCTCTCTCTCACTGTACACATGGCGCAACAACCGGAGAAAATACTTGCTGCGAGAGATAAGATATGTCCACTTAAAATTACTTAGCGTGTGTGAGCAACATCACAAAAGACAATGGCTCCCAGTAGCTTTCCCTACTTTGCCAAACGATCCTCGTCTCTGCCGCTCCTCCTCCCGACCGTGTTCGAATCTGTGTCGATCGCTGCCCTCACGACCGCGAGACAACTTGCCGACGACGGCAACACTCCGCGAAAAAACGCGGCCGATGCGAAGGGATCGTCGGTCTTTCCTTTTCGTTCGGGGGGAAGAATTAATTGGTCGAAAGCAATCTCGGACGATTCCGGAATGAGAGAGATCCCTTCGTCGATCTCGCGTCAATCACTCTGCAATCGGAGGCTAGCTCGAGACTGGCGTTGCGCGAGTCCAGTATCGGGAAACTTGTTCGCCGGAACAACCGAGGACGACCGCGCGCGTCGGCCGTGACGTTTTCTCTCGACGTCGCGGCGCGCTTCTCCCTTCCGACTCGGGCCGTTCGCTCCTCTCGAGTGCTTCTCAACGAAAATTAGTTGGGCGAGATCGGGCCGAGATGCGCGCTTGATTTTCCGCACGGGAAACCCGCGAGAAAATCACCAACTTTAACGCGATCGAGTCGTCGATGCAAGCAGAAGAACGAGTAGAGATTCTCTCTTTCTCTCTCTCTCTCTCTCTCTCTCATCAAAAATCGCAGTCGACGACTCGCAGCACTCATTCGCGCGTGTTTTCGCAGCTCCACCGTGCAAAAATCTCGCGGTTTCGTCTCTTACGCGATTCTCTCACTCGGTAACCTTCGACCTAGGTCTCACTGCTGCTGTTCTCGCGGTTCCCTTCCGATATCGATCCGGGAAAATCGACGCGGCACACGTCGCGAATATCCATAAAGGTTTTTCTTACCTATACTTTTCTTTTAGCTACACCTCGCGAAACTACTGTCGACTTACCTGGCGACGATAAAATTTATTATTTAATATTCTCTCTCTCTCTCTCTTTCTCTCTCGTTCGTTCTCACTTTCTCTGTATAATATTCGCTATTATTAATCTTCCTATCTGTCTCTCCCTCTCTCTGCGCATATACAATGTATACGAGTATGATTGTATAGCTGTACGTGTACGTGTGTGTGTCCACCGCAGCGTACGCGTGTGAGTGTAATAATTAGCACGGCTCTGGAGTGTCGCCCTGTGACTTAATAATAACGCATCGACGATCTCGATTGACTATGGTCGAAAGGCGCGCGCGTTTCGCCGCGCGCTAATTACGAACAATTGACTTCGTTTCTCGCGAGAATGAGAAAAAGAAAGGAAGGAAAGGAAGCGTATAATCATCCTCGACGTCGAACGGCTCTGTCTTCTCTCCCGGAGAAGTGTCGCCTGTTGATTCCTGCGTCTACGAATTTGCAACGTGTGTTCTCTCCGGAAGAAGAGGAAATCTCGTTGGCAGGCGAGAGTCACTCTGCTCGAGAGAAGAACGGCTCGCCCGCCAACGAGGCCAAGCTCAACGAAAAGAACCGGCAAGTTGAGAGCGAGATTCGACGTCGACGAAGGAAACGGTTAATTCGGCGCTCAAGTGTGACACACAAAAATTGCGCGGCGTGGACAATTAAACGTCATGATTACCGCGTCATTACCGTTACCTGCGGTATTTCGATGGAATACTGCTGGGAATACTGTTGTTGCTCTCGTTGTGTTTAACTTTCGAGAAGGAATCGTCAGAGGTTTGCTGTGCGCGGCTCGAACACGGCGGAAATAGCCCTTCAGTAGTAATATTGTTATACTCTCGTGTCGCGCGAACGTGTCTCCCTGCGTCGCGTCGCGCAGGTCAGTTCTCCTTCGAGTACTGACCGATTGTTACCTCGACAGGAGTGCTAAAAAAGAACGACTAAAACGTGAATTACGTTAATGGAAAAAATGGGGAAGAGATCCGTCATTCGCCGCCGCGATCGCACAAGTAAAATTACGCATCACATGATTATCAATTAATCGCGCCTTAATTTAAACGTTCAATTCGTCCCTTCGATCGTGGGCGATCTCGCGCGCTCTTAAAGTGTAAATTCGATTTATCGACTAATTTAGCAAGTACCGTCCCCGATAGAGTTTGTGATGCTGGAAAAAGTTCTGCTAATACCGCGTTTTGTCATCTTGCCGCCTTTCGGACTCGTACTTTACGAGAGAGTACACCTAAGAGCTACGGTAAAAGATCTACCGAAGAGACGTGTCGTTCCAATTCCTTCGCAAACTTCATCCTCCTCATCCTCATCGCGTATAATGATTTGCAGCGTATCGCTAAACTCTTGTCTTGTCTTGTCTAGCAGCGCTCGTTGAGCAACGGAACTTACAGAACGAGTGCACCTGTTTTTCCCGTGTTTTGTAGATTCGGCTTATCACAGTCGGAGCTTAAATATTAAGTACGTATGCGTGCATTCGTCGGTCCCCCCTCCCCCCTTTCTCTCTCTCTCTCTCTCTCTCTCTCTCTCTCTCTACCTCTGTCCTTGTAAATTGTAAATTATCAGTTACCGAAAACCCTTGGTCGAGTGCTCCCTTTAAAGCTATCGTAGGTATCGATATAATCAAGCGAGAATTGCGCATTTCAGCATCGTCGTGTCGTCCTTTCTTTTTCTCTTTCCACGCTTCGCGCTTCTTTCTCTCTCTCTCTCTCTCCTTTTTTTTGCAAAATATCTGACTCTCCCCTCCTGCGCCGAAGAGCGGCCGCGTCTCGGGCGCGATCGTACGAGGTAACAAAGCGGAACGTTACGAAGGACTCTCTCGGGACGTCTCACAACGTCTGCACGCATATCCTGGTCCACCCTCTCGATCCCGTGCCTTTCGTTTCCTGTTTCGCGTCGAAATCAATCGGAAGCGGAAGAGAGAAATTCGTCGATACGCTGCAAGCAGATGAGACCCGATTCGGCACGCACCGTTTCTCACGAAAGAACGAGACCTCCGATCTCCTCGCCGGACGAAACGAAGAATAGTTAGAGGTTCACTTACACCTACGCGTTAAACTACGTTAATTTGGCTAATCGTTAGTATTCACTGCTATTATCTCTTTCCTTTCTTTCTCTCTCTCTCTCTCTCTCTCTTTGCTTCTCACTCTTCACTAACTTGGAACACTGAGATATAAGGACTTATGTACATATACTATGTATACCTCGATTGCGCTCTAATACGCTATGATACAATCTATCTAATTGAATGACCGTCGTCTCGCCTTCTCGGCGAGTCTCGGGATCATCAAGGTAAGACGCGACCGCGACTCAGTCAGAAAAGAAGACGGTCGGTCGGTCCCCTCGCAAGTTTCCCGACGGCGATCGGAGAATCGTGTCGGTCACTTTTGCCTATATACGACGCGCGAATACACCGTTCGCCTCGTTTATTCCCGCCATTTTCGAATAAAGCGCATAATCTGAAAATCCTCGGCTTCGCTCACTCGCTCGACACGATGAGGCCTTCGGCCCGGAGGCTCGATTGACGCGCGATCGCGTGTCACGTCACACGTACGGCGATTTCGACGAGCGATCAGTCGGCTAATTAAACACCGATCGCGTTGTCTCGCGCGGAAGTCTCAGTGGAGTCTTGTCATTCTCTCAGGGTGATGATGACTTTGAATTGTTAACCGGACAAGTAGATGTTGAACACGTACACACCTCTAGAATGCGATCTAACTAATCTACTGTTGCTGCTTTGCGAGTATCGGTGACGTATGCGTGTGTGCGTGTGTGTACGTATGTGTGTACGTGGGTATATGGTACACGTATGTGAACGTGTGTTCTGGTGTGGCACAATGATGTACATAGGGCAGCACCATGCAGGAGAAAGATTTCGTCCAGAAGTCGGAAACTACAGCGGCACCGTCCGCACATGTCGCTCCTGATTCGACAGCTACGCTCGCCTTGGAATTGATTTCTTTCTTCAGTCTGAGAAATTCTTTAACCTGCGAAATTACTCCTCTCTTTCTCTCGCGATATGTGTGAGAAACCGCGGCGGCAGACACTGATATACAACAAGAGATCGAATCAAAATGACGCGTGTTGCATTCGCGGCTCGCTTCTACGTGATTATCATAAGGCGATTTGATTGTCATATATTGTTTTCTTTTTTTTTTTATTCTCATGGCATAATAGGCTCGATCGGTTTCGAGGAAGTTTGTTCCGGCGAACGGCGATATATTGTCGTCGAACCAACAGCGACATAATAGTGCCTCAGTGAGTGTCCACGTGCTGAAAAGATCAAAGTCTTGAGTGATAGTAATAGTAGTAACAGTAGAATCATAGTAACAGTGGTAGCATAGTAATAGTAGTAGTAATAGTAGTAGAGTAGTAGGCCGTTCGAAGTAGAGATGGCGAAGGGGAAGACGACGACAGGCAGTAGTATAGCGATAGTTCGATGATTAGTTCGAGCTGGAAAAGAAGTCGTCGGGAGAAGAGAAACCGAAATAAATCTAAAAGAAACAAAACGAAAGTCAGTAACGTCGAATCTCTCGATTCAAGTGAGAAAGTCGATCTCCTGATTAGGAAATCACTCTGTACATTTAATTACACCGTCAGCTGAACTATAACACAATATCGAGTCTCTCTAGGGCCGGTATTCACAGTCAGATCTTACATTAAGATCGTCTGAAGTTTATCTTCAGATGACGTACGGGCCGTTTCATTTGGCTGCTCAGTATTTGAAGATGAACTCAAGACTCAATCTCAAATATAAGATTCGGACTATGAATACCGATTTGAAGGTCTCTAATCTTCGCTAAGTCAGATCTAGGTCAAATCTACCCGCGACAATTGAATCTGGTGCGGTGTTTTTGCAAAGAAAGAACAAAGAAAATGAATAGACATTACTCGACCGTACGAACGGGCAGAAAATGATATTCGGCGGAATTCCGTTGGAAATCGAGACTATATATATATATATATCTGTGTATTCTCTCTAAACACACACATTGTCGCTACGGTTGTCAATACGGAGATCGCGATTGCAAGTATCACAGCGACACACGTGAGGCATCTCCCACTGCTACAACAAGCCACATCGAGAGAAGAAGGACGCACTGAGGAAAGTCTTAGATGGTAGAAGAGAGGATAGGGAGTCACAGTACATTTATATATATACATTGAGATAAGAGTGTATATATATAGCATGTATATAGTATACAGACAGATGTAGAGCTACATAGATATACGGATCGCTAAAGGTACAAGTAGAACATGATATATGGAATACGAAATTATAGAGTGCCACTAGACTTAATTATGCAGCTATGGTTGTCGACAATACAAAACGTTAGTACGGTAATGGTCAAGCTCGCCAGAGACAAACGCAAAGTCCACCCCGACGGCACCATCTCCCCCGATCTGCTTGTTTCGCGAGCGAGATGCGAATTTCTCGTTGTTTCTCTCGAAGCAGCGAGAGATTTTCAAACACACGTTTCAACACGGCCTGTCTTCATCTGCCGCCGCTCTGATCAACGATCGCTGATTAATCTTTTCTGTAATTTTGACATCGAGATAAGAGATTGACGAGCGATTCTCGGAACGATTTCGATCACAGGGGACGCGAGTGGACCTCGCGAGTAATCTCTGGCGTAATCGGAAGTGTGTATGTATATATATATATATATATATATATATATA
>NW_022639575.1:934257-935721 GCF_010583005.1 Odontomachus brunneus | reverse complement strand
TATATATATATATATATATATATATATATATATATATATATATATATATATATACTTGATGGGCAAGTGTTTGTGCCGCTGGAGCAAAATAATCGCACGGCTTCCGATCGCGCTCGCAATCTCGACGCACGCAACGACCGACGCACGAATCGATCGAGATCGGCGGAGAGACATTACCAACGCATATACAAATTTACTCTGAGAAACGAATCGACTCGATCCGCTCTCTTCTCTCTCTCTCTCTCTCTCCCTCCCATTCTTTCTTTCTTTCTTTCATTCTCTAATGCCGCACAGAGACGCCTCTCTTGTGTTCTCTGTCATTGTTCTCTTTATCTCTTCCTATCTTTCTCCTCCTTTCGTCACTTCACCTCGCGCACTCTTCCTCGAATTCTAAAAAGGTAATGACGTTGATCCCATAGAATACGTGTTTTAAACATCTAGGCACAATTCCTAATGATTGTTTTGGGCGAGCTTGTGCGCAAGAAAATCTTCCTCCTTCACCTCCGAACGGCGGAACTTCGTTTCTCGATCTTCGGACGCGCCGAGGTGATCCTCTCCGTTTCGGAGGCCACGTCTCTAGACCGATTTCATTATTGTTCACGGAAACGCGCAATGACGGATAATTTTATGACAAACACGCGTATGCAGAAAGTACGAATCGTTGATATTTATCTCTTTCCTCCTCCTCCTTCTCACTCAAATTTTGCACCTTCTCCTCCTCGCTCAATTTTGCTGCTCAACATTGGGTGCTTTGATTTCAGCTTCGTTTCCCGGATTTTATTTACTCGAACGATTGCGACCAATTGTGCGCACTTGCTTGCTCCCGACAACGAAGATTCTTCGGACGCGTCGAAAGATACGAAACACAAAGTTTTTTTTTTCTCAATCACCCTTTCTTCCTGTGTAGATCGTTGATTAATGATCGTCGCGCCTGTGTGTGTGTGTGTGTGGATCGCGGTCGTCGCACCACATTTCGATCCACATCAACGCGATGTGTTCGGGCAGAATAGTAGTAATGAGATAATAAAAAAACAAAAAAAAACAAAATGAACATGAAACAGAGAGGAGGTGTGAGGATCGCGCGTAAGGAGCGATGTGAAGTTCCCGCGTGCACACATGGCGAGTAGGAAAGGGAACGATATCGGCCGCACTTGGAAGTGAATCGACTCGAGGTTTCAAAAGTCATCCCTGCGATTCGCGCGACATGGGGAGAGGGTACAGGGCGCGGGTGAAAGATGGTGGTAGCTGGAGACACAGAAAGAACACAAAAAACGGGTAGGTTTATTTTTTTTTTCTTTCAATCGTTTTCTTGACAAATCGAATTAATATACGTACGTGTACTTTCGTCCCGCTCGCTCGCGAAGTCTTTTTATTCTCGCTTCGACATTCGGTGATATATCAGGGGATGATCGGGGAGGAATTGTCTGGAAGAAACAAACATGTCGGGGAGGAAGGGAAGGTTGA
>NW_022639575.1:919419-934041 GCF_010583005.1 Odontomachus brunneus | reverse complement strand
GGGGGGGGGGGGGGGGGGGTGGTGATGGTGGTTGATGGTGACAGAGAAAACGGTACAGAGATTCGCAATGCCAAGTACAGAGTCGAGAAAGTATACAGCAGGAGAGTGTGTGGGGATGGATGCAGGGTAATTATTTCGATTAAAAAATAATTTCATTAAAACGAGATAAAATAAAGAACAGGCAAGGACATCGATTACTTACGAGCCGCATGTAAAACGCATCTACGGTTATAGTAAGAGCAAACAGTGGTCGGAGCGGCAATAGTAGCACTCATAGTAGTAGAGAGTAATACAGTAGTAGAGTAATATAATAATGATAAGAATAGAGAAGTAGTACAAAGCATACGATATACATATATATATAATATGCATACATACATATATAGAGAGAGTATGTGAGAAAGATTTAATAGAGATAGAAATATGTAGATGATGAAGAGAGAGATAGATAAAGAGAGAGAGAGAGAGAGAAAAAGAGGAAGTGAAGATATAGTATAGTCATGAATCATGAGACAGAGACTAAATATAGAAAATAATGGCGATCTGTATTGCTCCGCTATTAATCTCGTGTGCTCAATTCTTTTACTTCACTCGCTCTTCCTCGTTTGATACGACTGATTATTTGAATTTTACTGTCCTCGCAGTTGAAACAGATACGAGCAATGCGAATCGCCGTGTCTTTCTACTAAAGAGAGAAAGGAAGAAGAGAAAGAAGTAGAAGAAGGAAAGAGTAAGAGTGATAGTAGAAAGTAGCGAATAACGAATGATAGTGAGAATAATCATAGTAATAGTAGTAGTGATAGTAACAGTAGTAGTAGTGATAGTAATAGTAGTAATGACAGTAGTAGTAGTAATAGTAGTACTAATAGTAGTAATAGTGATAGTAGTAGTATAGTAATAGTATAGTAGTAGTAATAGTAGTTATCGCAATGGTAGATGAAAGTACAACGAACAGTGGTACCGCCATTCGAGAGTGGTGATTCGGAAAACTAAAATTAGAACGATTACACACAAGAAAGTATCGCGCGCGCGCGCGATGAGGTCTAAAGTAATACAAATTAAAAAGTGTCTCCGCCGAAGAGAGTGGAGTCTCTCTTCGGCGCACAATTAAGCGCGTCATTAATGCTAAGATTAAAAAAAAGAAGAAATTCATTAAACGTAAGGATAAGATAATTATATAATAAGAGCAGACAATATTAATAATAATTATAGCGCTAGTAATAGTAAAGAACGCAATCGCAGCGACGGTGATAATAACAACCGGCGGCGATTAAAAGTATAAAAGTAAGATTAAAGTAAGTGATACGAGAGGCGAGGGGGGATAAACGCAAAAACGACAGATTCAGCGGGAAGAAGTAGCATGATAAATGTGATACGTTCGATAATACCGTCAAAATGGAGAACAGGATACTCGTAAGACGCTAATGCGTAAGACAGACCTGGAAAAAGTCGCGCGAACGAAATTCTTGCGGGCGCGCTGTGATATGTGCGAAGTACCTGAAGCACACACCTTACTTAGTGTTCTCGCGTACGTAACGTAAACGAAAGAAAAAAAAAAAGAGAGATAAAAAGAGGAATCGTCGCACCATGTGAAAATGCACGATGAGATTCTAGAGACGTATCACCGATTTACGTGACGTCACGTTTGCCTCGTCACACGAGACGAGGGAGAAACGCACTTTGGATTTCCGATCCGCGAGCACTCGACAGCACGGAAACGAAATGACAGAATTTTTGCCGTAACACGTAGAAATACATCGCCGTAACGAGTATTCGTGGCGGAGGTACAACGCGTCGATCACCGCGGTCGCAGAAGAGGGTAAAAAAACGTGCGCGCCTCCAGATCTGTCGGCGGAGAATCGATGCGGAGAGAAGTACTTTCGTTTTTCCAAAGAGGGTCCAAGAGAGTTCGAGGTATAAAAAGGTCATGGGCGACAATAATATATCAACGACATATCGCGTCGGCGTACAGGTGTGTGTTCTGTGTGAGCGTATCGCGCCGGGAAGGCACGTGGAAGATCGTCAAACGTCAAACGTACGTGTCACGTGTGAAAAAGTATCATCGTATGTGTGTGTTTATATACACATACCTATATGTATAGTATAGGTATAGCACACATCGCGCGTTTTATTTATATATACCTATATATACCTCGGGTATCGTATGTGTACATGGTAAATGCTAACGTGTGTGAATGTGTGCGCGCGTCTCTGTCTCTCTCTTTCGCGTAAATGCTGATCGATAATAGAAAGGATCGCGCACGTTCCGTCTCGATCCGAAAATCTCTCCTTCTCCTGTTTTTACTTCTACTTCTACTCTTCTTCCTCTCCCTTCTTTTCTTCCTCTGTTATCTCCACGTTATCTCTGTTATCTCCTGCGCTCCCGAATTTTCTCCTTTTCTCCCCTCTACTTCCCTTTTTCCCCTGTTGCACGCGCTCGCGTCGCGCTACGCGACGCACGACAAATGAAAGGATCGCTCGCGACATCTCCGCCTTCAATCTACCGATCGACTAATTACCTAATCGAACTTACTAAGAAAGAGCTTAACCGTAAAACGCCCGCTCTGACAATGGTTCTCCGTTAGTTTTCTCGTAAAAAGAAAATTGTCTGCTTTGCCGGAGACGAGCTGATTGTGACTTGCAACGCAATTCCTGGCCCATATTGGTTTTCTCTCACGCATATATATATATTTCTTAGCTTTTTTTTTGCGTTTAAGATTCGTCGATTTTTTAGAGCGCGCCTCGCCGGCGATCGAAATCCCGATGACGCGATCTCGCACGATCTACCGATTTCTTATTCGCGCATACTCGATGTCATTAGAAATTATTAGAATAATTTTGGCTTTCTTTCACTTTCCAATAAAAATGTCTAATATCGTGAAATACATTGTATGGGAAAAGACTGTGAGTCGATCTAATACTAATCTTACTTCCACTAATATTACAAAAATAATAAGATACCTAAGATGATAATATTATAATATTATATATATATATATATATATATATATATATATATATAATATTATAAATACTTATATAAGATAATTAGTAACTAATATATAATATTACTTCACGTAAGAGCAATATAATGCTAACAAATTGTGATATTACGAGATTGTAGAGAAGCAAATTTAAAAGATCAGAATTATCCCGATAATTTTCAGAGCTTCATATGTATAGTGCAAATGCTGATACGACGGGAAAGAAAATATTTCTCAAACGAGAGATCCCTTCATCGTGGATGGCGACGCGCGAGATCGTCACCGGATATCGATAAGACCGGAGAACGACGTCTGTGAGTGAGACGAAAGGGAAAGAAGGAAGGTAGACGCAGAAAACCAAGGATCTTTTTGGGCATAGATTTCGGAAAGTGTGAGAGTCGAAAGACGGAGTTTTGGGGGCACGTCACGTGGGCACGAGAGTCTCTTTTCTGCGAAAAGGCGGAAAACAGGCGGCAAGATCGCTGGAGAGGCTAAAGCGACGCGATATCGAAGGAATCGTAAATTTAGCGTATGTATTTACAACCTGAGATTTCGCGCAAGAACCTCGAATCGTTTCGGAAAAAAACGGCAGAAAAATGTCAGAAAGCCTATCCTACGAGTATCGTCTAGTGCGTATTATCGGGCAAAAGATCTCTTCGCGTTTATACATTCGCCGATGCGATTCTTTTCACAAACATCTCGCGCTGATCAACGCGGCCGACAAGGGACTCAAGTAATGGCGCGGTGAAAAAATCTCGTTGGAACATCGGGCAGAAGGAAAATCAATTCAGGGCGAAACGAAGACGCAACATCGTCTTTTCAGCAATTTGTGTAGTAATAGCGGGGGGAACGTTCATCTACTTATCGATCTAGACACTTTCGGACAAATGAGACAAAACGACGCGAGTCGAAGACGAGTCAACGGATTTTCGAGTCTCCCTCTCCGCTTCTCCACACGTTATTTACACACCCCTGCCCCTCTGGAGAGCTCGCGAATAGCACGCTGGTCGTCCACCAGCTCGGTGAAGGAAAGTGTCTTTCTCTCACAGGGAGAAGGAAAGTCCACACGATATCGGTGCGAGGAAAAGATTTACAATCGCAAGGGAATATATACGATAAGGTGAGGGCGGGTTCGAGGGGAGGAAGGGAACACGAAGAAAGGGGAATTCGGTGCGTGGCAGCTTATCACGGCTCAGAGATTCCCTTCGTCAATTGTCGATACAGAGAGTCGAGTGATTGTCATTTAACTATACACATTACTTAGTCTGCAGGCTTAATTAGAAAGGAGCTACTACACGATTCTAACACGCTACTAATGTTTTTACCTCGCTACTCTCCTCGTTACACGGTCGCGCTCCCGCAATCTCTTCATTCTCCACCTTCTCTCTCTTCTAGACGCTCAGTCAACTTTTCTACAGCTCAACGACCACTTCTCAGTTCATTTCTACGACTCTTCCTTTCCCTCAGCTGTGCCTCGCGCGCGCGCGAGCGCGTTAACGTCGCGCTCCTATTGAGAAGAAACGCTTCACCTTGCCAGGTGACATCGAACACTACTCGGTGTCTTCATTTTCTCCTCGTCGCGAGTGAAAGTTACGATAACTTGGGAAAATTTCGCTCTGCCAATCGCTCATATGCTCGTCGCTACAGCGACGTATCTCGTCTCGCGCTGTTACCCCTTCAAGTAGAAATCCACCGAGAATTTGTCGTTCGGGACCTAAAGAGCCGCGGCCTTTTCGCCCCCTCGTGCGAAGATCACGTGCAATGGATCGCGAGGTGAACGTTCCGGGACGGAAAGCGCTCGCCCCACAGTCCCTCCGTTCCGTCCCCGTCACGACGCGGAGCGCCCTTTTCTCCCCGGGATCCTAACACCAGCGTGATTCTCGCGGAAGTAAGAGCAGGCAAGAAAAACATCGCGGAGTCACTCAGCCGACAGGCACACTAACGAATAATCCGAACAGACCTAGCGATCTGTCGAGACGTGTGTTTCCTAGAGGAGAGATCTCGCTTGGTTCCCGTGCCACCATCGCGTCAGTCGAGATAACGGCGTAAAAGTAAACGATCGAAGACCCGGTGGTCACCATTTTGGTCTCGCGATTTGGTTCGGCGAATTTGCATCGAAACAATATGTGATGTTAGGACGATCCTCAGGACGTCAAATGGCGTGTCGATAACGTTTCAACGACGTGTCTGGCGTCAATGATACGTCATCGAGGCGTCATTCTGCCGCGGGAGTCTTCTCGTGATTTTATCATGTTAGACCCGTTAGGATTTGGCAGCGAGGTCGCTATCTCGACTTGCTCGATCCGCACGAAACGCTCTCACGCTCGGTTACGATCTGCTCTCTCTCTCTCTCTCTATTTCTCACCGTCGACGACCTATCCCGAAGACCACGCGTACCTTCGCTAACCGTCCGCACTTTGGAGACCCTGTGTGTGTCTTTTAAACGCTTGTTCATCTCTTTACGATATAAACTAGTGTGTACTTAATTTTAATTTCAAGCTGCGTCCCTTCGTGCGACGTGTATTCATGTAGGCATATATTTATATATATTTATATTTCTTTTTTTTTGTGTGTGTGTGGGTACGTGTGTTCGCGAGATGCTTGCTCCCGCTAAGCCGCTGTACCGTGTAACGCCGTGTATGTATTGTTCCTTCGGTAAACGAGAAAGGGGAGGCAGCCGCGACGTGGTCGATCGAGTTCGGCCAAGAGAATGATCGTGAGAAACACGAGATTTCGGTAATGGTCGCAGCTCGACGCTTCTGGCCGTCGCGACTGGCCTCTCCCTCTCTCCTCCTCCTTCTCCTATCCTCTGTTTGGTTCACCTCTCACCTCTTCTTCGACACCCTAACTCTAACACGGAAAAAGTTTGACAAGAGAACGTCGTCGGTCCCGTCGTCGAGAGACGCGTCGACGTCTCGCGCGTTTATTTTTACCTTTCTTTTAGATTTGTCCCTTTCAGTTGTGAACGACGCCTAAGGCCCCGATTAGGCAAGCACAGACCATCCTGAATTTCAACGATATACCTACGATAGCACAGATATAGTCATTTAAAACTCATCAATATACATATATTTATATACCTCCGCCCGCGATCGCGCTGAAAAACGCTGCGTGTAGTGTGTGTTATGTGTGTGAGTTTGTATGTGTGCGTGCATGCGTGCGATCCCTCTCTCTTTCTTTCTCTCCCTGCCCGTTTCTGCTCCGTGTGTGTACTTGTGGATTCCGCCGCATTATACAATATAATTCATATAGTTTAAACTTCTCTCTAATTTATGTGATAATCCGTAACGTTAGCAACCCTCTTTCTCTTTTCTTTCTATTAGACTTATCCCTTATTAATAAAATATAGATTATATCGGGATGCAGCCGCGGCGCATTTTGGACACACCTGTTACAATGCGATATATCAAATATATAGTAGATACAAGTCGTGTGTGTACGGTCGTCTGTGTGTGTGTGTGTATATATGTATGTGTATGAGCATGTGTGTGTATTCGCGGGTGTGTCTGGCCCTGTGTATATCCTGTGTCTATGTTTCTACGCTGAGGAGAGTGTACATATGTGTGTGTATGTGTGTACTTGTTTTTTATCTATAATATATAATATATATAGTTTATAGTATACCCTCTGTGTAGGCTCTAAGCTTCGTCTACTGCGTGGCTCTCTACCAGACCCCGAATTTCCTTGGTCCAAGTGCGATTCTACACCGCGTACGTGCCCGCCGATTATCTCCTCCACTCGCGAACCTTTCTTGGCCGAGATGAACGAGCCCCGACCGACGGCGAATCCTCGCGAGAGTGTCCTCGATCTCGCGACCAGGAGGCAGACCCTGTCTCGCGGCTCGCACACGATCGGTACCGCGCACCTCGGCACTCCCGCTCCGCTGGGTTTGCGATTTTGGCATCCACCGCGCATGGGAACACGATCAGCAGATCTCCCAGTAGTAGGCTCGACAACTTCTCCCGCGCGCGACGAGTCTTGGGAAATTTCGGAGTCTGAATATCTACGACACCATGTAGCGAGTGCTGGCTACTCCAACCCTCACCTCGGCCCCCCTCAACCCAGCTAGTGATATAATCGATCTATCCGTCTACAGGGTGCCTCTTCTCTCATTGCCTATCACGCGAGGACTGTCCGAGCGGAAAGGAGGAAGGCCGACCTAACGTGTCGTACGACGCGGCGGGCTGTGAACCGAATGATTGTGCGATTTTTGACGTCGGGCACCCTGTAGATTGTCTACGGCCCATAATAATACAGCTGTCCCCGTTTCCATACGACGTTTCTACTAAGTAGTCCCTTAATGAGGATCGATTCGCGCGTCGTTTGCAAAACGAGTTTACTTTGGCAATTAACGGGAGAACCTCGCGCTGATTCCCCCCCGCGAGCAGAAGAGCTGATTGATTGTCGCTATTAACGCGGGGGATCCTGCGAGGAAAGAAACGTGCGGCTTCATTTCATCGGCGACGACGATCAGTCGCGCTGCGATTAGAGATTCCGAAAGAAGAAGGAAACGCTGGCTGTGTGTGCATGTGCGTGTGTGTGTGTGTATATATATGTGTGATCGCGCACGCGAGATCACGATGAAATCATCGGCGACGAGCGTTTCTCGCCCACGCTTTCACCGGCGCCAACGCCGGCGGAAATGTGGTCGATGAAACGATGTCCGTCGATGACTTCAGGGTAATCCCGCGTGGCCGCGCGGACGCGTCGACAGGGGAATGTGTTAATAAACGGCTGACAAGAAGTAGAATTGAATTAGCAACCTGGCGCGATTGGTGGGGTGCTCCGACGTTGCGACTCGCGGAGGATAAAGGAGCTCGAAGTAGGGCAACGTCTTGTGAGGCTTTTCAGGTACGCTTAGACGATATCGTGCCGGAAGTGCGACTCTGTACGGGAGAGGTCCGCACGATTCTCCCTTCCCCCCTGTGGCACTACGATACAACGCTCGTGACATTCGGCGACAACTGAGGAGATACAAACGAGAGGTCGGTCGTGTACAAAAAACGTAAGAAGTGTCGGCGCAAATCAGCTAAGAGTACTGACGTAAGACGCTTAAAAGTACAGCTTCTCGAGACGCGAATCTCGAAAGCCGAAAAATTATCCGAATAAAAGAAGCAATGAAAACTTAAAGCGCTCTCTCTTGCTTGAGTTTTAGATTAGTGCACAGTCAACGAGAAATAAAACCGATTAAAACGAGAAAGATCAATTCATTAGGCAAGGTAAAACAAGGAAACTATGTCGCGCACTGAAAACTGCGTGTGCGTGGATGTAAACGTGCGGGTATGTGTGTAATATATGTATGTCTGTTAAGTGTTCGCAAGTGTGTCGATTACATACGGGCGTGTTGTTCTCGTTATGCCTCTCGTGATAGGCGATTTTGCGGTCCAGTGTGCTCGGAACGTGTCACGTTAGAATGTATAAATGCAGTCCAAGTAAATAACGTAGTATCAGAGGTCCGAAAGACAGATCATAGATGCAAAGACTGGCCCCTTCGCTCATGCCGGCTACTCGCTACGTCTCTAAACAACTAGCTGATTGGTCGGTACTCGACCGGCGAGGCGCCGATTCGGGCCCATTACGAGAAACGTGTCCATCGCGCGTGGCGCGACAGAACCCTGAGAATCGGCGTTCGCGCGATCGAACATGGATATCCCGTTCGCACGGCTCATTAAGAGATCCCATTCTAGAGTTCTTTTTTTTTAACGGCTAGCCTACTTTGGCACAAACAACACACACTCTCTCCCTCTCCGTCTCCTCCTGTGCTCAGGCCGGCATTCGCATTTTGTTTCACAGTTTCGTCGCTCTTCCCCATCTCGTTTGCTGCGCGAGAACACGACTTGGAGAAACTACTTCCCTCACCCCCTACAACGTAGAGTTTATCCGTTAAGTCGCGCAACACTACTCTCCCGCGAATACCTTCCACCATCTACCTTTCTTTCTATCTCGCACTCGTTCGCAATTACTCGTTCGCTCGCTCTCCCTCTCTCGCGCTCTCTCTCTCTTTCTTTCTATGTCGTTCGTTCACGCTCATTTACGCCTCAACAACAATGTTCCACGCGACGCGCCTTCGCTCTTATTCTCTTTCTTTCTCTACGATCAGTTATGTTATATCAGTAAAATTTAATTGACTCCAACAGAACGTCGATCAGACAGAAATGCGCGGACTTTGCCGGTGCGCGCGCGCGCCTCTTGTCGTGGACGAGATCGGAGAATCCCGTCGCCGACGAGGAACGACCGGGAATCCCCGTGTGGTCGCGGCAGCGGCCGGTCGAAACTCCGCCACGCACGGCTTCTCGGCGAGGACCTCCCGAGCTCCTCGAGGACTGTCCCTACCGAAGTTGATGCTGTTGCTGCTCGCTTTTAGGAGACCTATCTAATCCCCGTTAACACACGATTCTACCTATATATCTCGTTAAAAGAGAATTCGAGTCTATGCTCGGCATATCCTCGAGTCTAACGGAGTCTCGCGTTGATTGGCCAACATGTTCATATTTATTTTTTTCTGTATCCTGCTTATTTTCCTTTTCTCATTCTTCCTTAACGGGGCGCCTTCTCCCACAACTGTCGACTACCGAAGGAATGCTTTGATATCAGGAACTCTCAATGTGATAGACAAGGGCTCGCCGCGCGATGGATGCGCTCGTCCATGGCTCGAGGAAGACCTCACTTCTTTTCCGCCGCGTGTCGGCATCATCCATCGCACGCTCACCATCCTCAAGGCGACCCGAGTAGTACCCGCCGATCCGCCTCAAATAACACTTTCTGCGCGCGCTCTTCGCACGTAGCAAACTTTTTAATTAGCGATATGTTTAACACAGCAGCGCCTTTCCGCCTAGTTTCGATTACTTGTCTCTCGTCGCTTACTATACGATTAAGATCCTAACACATGCCTAAGCATCTATTCTAACTAAGAAATCTGCGAGTTGTACCTATGCGTGTCTGTTGTGTGTATGTGTACTTGTATCTGTAAGTGTATGTATAAATCAGCGGTCGATATTATTTATCTCACGCGCGACGTTGTATGCGATTGTGTGTGTGTGTGTGTGTATGTCACGTCTGCTGTATGTGTCTGTGTGTAACTGCGTAATTGCATGGTCTCATAACGCGGATACGTGTGCGGGTGCGATAATACTTATCTCCAAACTGAAACGTACAAATTATAAAAATGCCACCTGCGACGACCGTACAACAAACGCGCGTAGTCGTGTCGCGTGGGCCAGCGTGATGGGACTTGATGATCTCGGCCGAACGATCGGACCTGGCTCGACCCCTCCTAGAAGCGTTCGACTTCGCCGGGGTAGTCGAGAATACTGAAGATACCTCCGAGAACGAGGGCCTCTCGCCCTCGGAGAGAAGCATTAACGTAGGTCGAGCGCGGGCCCGACGCAGCTCGGCGCGACAGAATGCGTTCTTCAGCATGCAACGAACGATTTGGATAATAGCTTCCGCCTCACGAACGGACCGATCCCCCTGGTGAGTGCCAAAGAGCGAAAGAGCCACGAAACCACCCACCCATTCCCGCGCTTCGCATCATTCGCATCGCGTCTGCTTCGCGAAGAAGATGTCGAGAGGACGATCGGTTCGCCGGCGGAGTAAACCTCGCGAAAGGGTCCCGTGACATTGGCCCGCTGTTTCTTACGTGAACTCGCTCGAAATAAAGCGCGAAGAGAATACTCGAGCGGTATTCGACGATGCTCTCGCGCGCTCGTCGTCGTCGGTCGTACTGCCGCGGAAAAAGTGTGTGTATGTGTGCTATGTCGTCGGAATTGAAGATTGTCTCGCGCGGGTATCGCCGCTGGTTCTCTCTCTTTTTCTTTCTCAAACGGACGACATCTGACCCCCTCACGCGTGGCGCATGACCGTGTACGACGAGCGAGACGATTACCCTGAAACGCACGCTAGCTATCCTCGCGATCTTTCCTTCCCTCCTACCCTCGTTCTGTCTATCGTCGCTCGCACGCACCAGCTCGTCGAACCACACGCTGACGACGGAGACCTGCTTCCGAAACTGATACACGGGCGCGCCGTGAAACGGCACGGCCTTGTGTCCATGCAACTTGAAAAAACCCTTAACCGTAATCAGTGTGGCGATCGGCGCCGCGGTCGCGGCCTTGACGACCAGGACCCGCACGATCGTAGATTTTACATGTACAGTATGTCTTATCTTTCCTAGCGTTAAATTCTGTACAAGAGTCGAGGACTGTCCGTCAGCTGTGCGCCGCTTCCTCGCTCCCGTCTAATCCTAATCTCCCTTCTCTTCTCTCTTGCTTCCGTCAGGTCTTCCATCCCGGAAACAACACCCGGCAAAGCCGGGACCTCTTCCTTTCATCGCTTCTTTCTCCTCTTTGTTTTTTTCTTTTGTTTCTCTATCTTTTGTTTTTGTTACCTATCCTTTTTTTTCCCTTTCGCTTCTTTCTCCTTCTTTCCTATATTTTCTTACTCCTTACGGCGCGACGGTCCTGGCTTTCATAACAATGTTCGATCGTACCCTCAGATCACGACAGTCATCATCGAAAAGATCGTTCTTTGTCATCTGAAATTATGAAATTATCGCGCACCACGTTCGAAAGCCAGCACCGGAACTACTATCGAGAAGAGGCCGTCGCGGACTCGTCGGCATTTTGCCGCTTAGCTTCAGCATTCCTAGTTCAGCAGCCCTAGTTTTATTTTATGTGGGGATGTAGGTGTATGTGTATATATCTCCTTTCTCTCTCTCTATCTTTCTTTCTCTCTCTCTCTGTTTCTCTCTCTTAACACCCTAGCAACCCTCGAATCGACAGAATCAACCGGATGCGGGGACACGTTCGTGCCGTAGATACGTCCCAACAAGGACAAGGCCTCGAAAGCATCCTAAGCTCGCTCGGAGGAGGTAGCTCCTGTCCTCTTGTGCTGCTTCAGAGTCCCAATGTGCGATAGAGTCCCGTGTATGGGGGTTGCGGCACAATGCGGCCAACAAACAACCAGCGCGTTGCAATTTTCACTGGAACGGACGAGCACCTGAGCGGATCCAACTGCGGGACCATCAGTCGTAGACCGAAGCGGGTGACCAAAGGGGAACTAGGGCGTAGGGCTGGTACCACTGCTGCTCGTGTGGTGGCGATTCTTGTTAGATGTTGCTCTTAGAGAATGACACCCTGAGGTGGTTGGACTCGCTGAGCTGGTAGTTGTGCATTTTCTGTAAAAAAACAGAACAAACATCCCCGGAGTTTGTTGCCTTTCAATGCGGAGAAGCGAATCAGTCGCGACATTCGATTGGAATAACCGGCCGAATTTTCCGTCGGATTTTATCTCGAATTATTATCTTTTTCTCTCTCGCCTGCTGCTTTTTCTTCTCAAGAATTTTGCACGACGAGCGACGCGCTGTGCGAGAAAGCGATGTGCACGTCTTCTTTTCCACAGCAACGACGTCGCGGCGCCACGATGGGATTTTATTTCCAGTCACGCGGGATTATCGTCCGCCACTTCGACGGTAACGAGTTAATTGCGAAAGCTACTTACGATCAGCGCAGCCACGGCATCGTCCATGTTAGGCATCTGTATGAGAGCCATCTTCCTGTCCTTCGGGAAGAACTTGAAGGCTTTCACGGTGAAGCCGTTCTTGGTGAAAGCATCCTTGATCTCTTCTTCAGCTACCGTGGCTCTGCGAGGATAAAATTGAACGCCGTTAAGCCACCGTGAGAAAAAGTCGGCGCGAATATAAGATCTCTCTTTCGTAATAATTCCGGTTTTTTGTAGATGAACAAATGTTAAATAAATGGAAAGAAAAACTCTTCGCGAGTAACAAATTATGCGAGATATTTTTAAAGATATTTCGAATGTGTTCACGCACAATCTTTCAATTTTCGTCTCGCACTATAAGAGCGTTAAGCTCGTATCAACAGTCGCCACTTGAAACTTGCCTCAAGTGAGATATTTGAGTTTAGAGTTACATGTGAAGTTCTCAGTGGAGTCGCGATTGCAAGTATAATGTCACGTGTATCATGTGATTCAACTGAAAACTTCTGATCTAACTCCAGATTAAAATCTGAGCATCTCACCTGAGTCAAACGACTACTAATACAAACCTAAGGCCTGTATGAATGGTCGTTACTTGAAACTTGTCCTACGTGAGATAACAAGTTTCAAATAATGACTATTCATACATGCCTTAGATCTGTATTAATAGTCGTTGCTTGAAACTTGCTTGGTGAAATATTCGAGTTTGAATTTAAAGCCAATCTTTCTGCTGAAACGCGATTGGAAATATAATATCGTATATATTGTATGATTCAAGAAAAAAAACTCAAGTGTAACTCTAAATTCATATCTGGGTATCTAATCTCATCTAAAGGAAGTTTCAAGCAACGATTATTGATATGGGCTTAAGAGTACGACTGTCGCAACACTTACGGAATGTTCGATAAATGCAGGGTTGCACTTGGTGGATAGATGTTCTGGTAATTTTTGGAGCCAGGTTTCTTGAATCGATGGAGCGTGCTGTTGGTATAGTCCTTCGTCAGGCCCGCATCTGGCTGACCTTCTTTTGGCAATTGAACCGTTTGGTGTTTGCTGAGCATCACTTTGATTTGCTTGCCAAACACTCTCAATTTGTCCATATGGGTCAGCGCTGTCATATAAATGAAACGGGCGATGTTCACCAACGATTCACGTTCCCACGCGCGCATCCGTCCACGCCGCGATGTATACAAAATCACGTCGAGATCGTAATCTTTTCGAGATAAACGTATAGATCTTTACACTCGCTCACGGACAGCGAAGGAATACTTTCTCCGTCGCGAGGTGATCTTTCGCGGCACAGAAATCGGCATTCTTCCGGTCGAACGAAACGCGACTCGAAGTTGTCGCGAACGTCGTCGAATTTTTCCGGGTGTGCACTTACCTAAAAGCGCCTGATGAGGTTCGGCCATCTGTATTAGTGCCGAGTCCTTCTTGTTGTAGAGGATCTTCACACGCTGTACATCCCCGTAAACGCCTATATGCACAATACGCAAATTTCTCTTTTAGTAAACTCGAGCGCGGCCGCGACACACGGCGCATTCTGTTTTTTTTTTTCTTTATTAAAGGCTGCGTCTAAGGATTATCGAAGATGAACGGGGACAATATTCGGTCGATCGAGATCGGGGTACGATCGAATCTAAGATTCGGGACATGCAAGAGGCGAGCGAATCGGCTGGGGAGATTTCACTTTGCAAAAGAACACTTCGATTAACGAAGTAATTCACGGAGAAGCCGCATCGTTATCGAGGATTCTTCTGTTTTTTTCGAGTAGAAAATAATCCAGATACCTCTTCCTCGGCGGCTTTTTACATTTTTCGACAAATTTTAGTTGGATTCTTTTTCTTAATGACATCTCGGTGAAAAGTCAGAAACAGAAGCAATTATCGAATAATTTTAATGTTTCCTATTGCAACGAGATAATTAAGGACGCGACGTTAACTCACCGAGATGCTTTGTTTATTAACGAGTCGCGAAATGCTCGCCGACGAAAAATCGAGAAAAGGACGCCTCTGTGAAACGTACAGAAGCCATGAGAATTTTTACAAAGCGCTCTCGCTCTGTCTCTCTCTCTTTGATGCGCAACTCTCGCGTGTTCGTCGCGTAATTAATTAATCGTTCGTGGAAAAACGCGGCGGGAGAG
>NW_022639575.1:908946-919409 GCF_010583005.1 Odontomachus brunneus | reverse complement strand
GGGGGGGGGGGGGGGGGGGGAGGGGCAGCCGAGTCGCGCGCCTCGTTAATAGTGAGTTCCTATGGAATTACGTAAATTAAGCGAAAGCTTACGTAATATTAAGGTTGTCTGTGGAACTGATATTAATAAAATATTAATGAAATAATTTAGAAGAGATGCTTGGAAATAGAGAACGTGAGAGAACGTGTCGGTGGTAGTGGTGGTCGATAATGACACGATAATGACACGATAATGACACATGATGTATGTGTGTGTGTGTGTGTGTGTGTGTGTGTATGGCGGTGACGGTGAGAGATCATGATTTGCGAATGGAGTATAGCTTGTAGTAATAAAATAAGTTGAAATCACGAAAATATCGGAGAGAAGAGTACGGATTAAACGTTAAATCAGAATACGACAGACTTGGAGAAAAACAAAATCGTACGGCGGATGTTGCACGAGAGTAAAACATGACTAGAGAGAAGGAGTGACGATGATCGAGTTTTGTAAGTTTCGGCGAAAGAGATTGAGAAAAGAAAAAAAAAAAGAACAAAACAAAACATAAAAGAAAAAAGAGGAAGTCTCTCCTATTCGGTATGACGTAAATCACGGACGTGACGATCGTGTGAGAAAAACTCTACGTTCGTGTGTGTGTGTGTGTGTGTGTGTGTGTTGCGTGTCTGTGTAGATCTGTGCGGCTTGCTTGTATCACGAGGAATGTTCGCGAGGTAGAGCCGTAAAAAATCGAAGCTTCCACCCGGACGAATGCTTTCGCGGTCTTCTTATTCTTTTTTCCTTCGTTTCGCTATTCTCCCTTTTTATTTTTTTTTCCTGATTTTTTTCTTTCTACTCAAATCGCACGATTAGGTGTCCGAGCGTGTGTCGTATTGTCGCGTGTCTGTGTTCAGGCGTGGTCGAACGTGGTCAAGTGTGTGTCTGTGTGAGTGTGTAGTGTATGTGTGTGTGTGCGCGTGTGTGTACGTATGTGTGTGTGTATGTGTGTGTCACGCGTATGTACGTGTGCGTGAGGGCGCGAGGGTGTAAATATAATAATTAATAATGTAATATAATTAATAATATAAATGTGGAGACGTACCAAACAGGGTAAAGAGAGCGTCAGGCGTGACCATCTACACAGAGAACAGACAGAGTCCAGTCAGTAGTCAGCGAGTATAATAGGATTCAATGTATAGTGTTCGCGTGCGCACGAGATTCGCGTATTGTTTCTCTTCCTTTTCGTTTCACGGCGTCGAATTTCTCCTCGTTGCGTTCTAACGACGTTCCAATTTTGCGCGCGATCGAGGCAAGAGGTCGGCGACGAAGCGAAGGAGGTGGACTTTAATCTCTCCACGATATCTCTTTCTCTCTCTGCCCCATCGATTTCATTCTCACGATCGGCCGCGCTTGAATCTTTAGCGGATCTACGCGCGCGACGCAGATATTAAAGCGAAACTCCCTCCATTTTAGCGAAAGAGCGCCGAGGACGAGACTCGGCGGAGAATCGAGAGATCGTCGAAGCTCGTGCGCGACGCAACGATAGTAGTACACACAGTTATAGTACAGTAGTGACAAGTTGCAGCTGCGAAGTGTGACGTCGACACACAGTGTTTCTCGCCGAGGCGACATTTATCATCCCGCCGATGCTCCCTTCTCGATTACGTCGATCGCATCTAACGCCGGACAATGGCGCCGCGTGCAAATGCATCTCGCGGGAAAATGCGTCGTCGAGATCAATGCGAATAGTTATCAAGAGATGGATACCAAAGAGGCGTGTTACGGCTCTCGCGAGCGCGCGATTCTTGTGCAAATTATCGTGGAACACGCGGAGAATTTAGAGCCGTGAGGGCAAAGGGCGCGATAAATGTCACCTCGCAGAAAGAGTAACGTCGTAGTCGACGACGGTACGAATTAATTAGGGCGCGGGGGATGGTGACGACGTTGGAGTGATTTGTATGTGTGTTTCGAAAATGAGCAGGGGGCAGGGGGGCGGCAGAGGGCTAGGGCTAGAATCAAAGATCTCGTGAGACGAAACAGGGCACATACGCATCGGGGGCTCGGTCCTTCCGTCTCACTGAACGGTCGGGACGATCTCGGGGAATCGCAGTTCTTACCAGATGAATCGGAGGAATCGAGCTTCAAGTGGCGGCGCGTTCTCCTCGACCGGAAGAGAACGCGTCGATCCTTACCTCGATCCCGTGACATATTCACCTGTTCCACTCGTGACCATTTGTCTACCGTCAAGTAACTTCGCGGTAGAATAGCGCATCCGCAAATTCAGCAGCTTCGCAATCATTTTCACTGCTCCATACGGAGAAGAATGTTTGGTTAGATCAAGGGAAGAACAATGCTGTATGAGGACCAAAATTTGCTGGCAAGGGAAATATATGAAACTGGGCTATCTTTGTATTGTTGGGTCTGCTGAATTCGAATATGAAGCTTAAAATAGTCCAGATTCTAGAGAATTTTGCGAAAATGCAGTTTTTTTTAAAGAAAAACTTCGTTCTTCAGCAAATATATTTTAATAATTATTTTTACATTTTATATTTTAAAGAGTCTTTTTTATTGATTATTTATTAATGTTTTTGTGAATTTGACAGATAGTTCTTGACAGTTCTTACTAACTGGAACCTACTCCTTTTTGCATTCACATATTCTCAAAAAATTCAAAAGTTACTTTTTTGTGACGAAAAAGTGATTTATGTCATATTATGAATAACGGTCAGGTGATAAGGAATTATTCGTTAAATTAAAATGTGTCAATAAGAAAATCAATAAAATCAATAAGAAACTTCTTTTATTCATAACTTTGAATCGTTCACTGAAAGATACTTGCCGGCTTTCTGTAGGAAAACTGCATTTTTACAAAGTTTCCCGGGATTTGGACAATTTTAAGCTTGTCGAGTTTGGCAGACCCAAAAATATAAAGATAGCTTGATTTCCCTTACGGGCAAATTTTGGCCCTTTTACAACATTGTTCTTTCTCTGGTGAAGCATGAACGAACCACAGAAAGAAAGTTTCGGTTGAAATTAACAGAATTCTGCTCAAAAGTCAACCAGACTCCTGGTTCGCTCACACTTCTCTATAAATTGGTTGATCCAACCAAACTGCGTTTCCCGTGCATAATTGAATTGAAGTCTATCGAGAGATAACGACGACGACAGGGTAAATGTACACGTAATTATTTTTGTTCTTCTTTTTCCCTTTATTCTTAGACGGGCGCAGTAACCCCGAGAGGTAAGTGATAGAGTTTAGCATATCACGGGTATGCGATACGTTAATTAATCTTTCCCACCTGCCTGTCCTCGACCACGTGCTGGGCACCCGAGATCGGCCCAAGCTCGTGGACGGAAAGACCGAGCCGAAGGATCGAGAGACTGCGGGGTTCGCCTACGTAGCACTACGTTGTAACTCGCTCGTTAGGCCGTGTAATACGTGTATGCACGTGCGTATATACCGGGTAAAGTCGGGGGGTTGAACGCCGCAGTGTGTCGCACACTGAGAGAAATAGCGTGCGGTCTCTTACGGGATTGAGCGACGAGAGTATGAGCCCGAGACGCGTGAAACGAGAAGATGCTATAGAGAAAGAGAGAGGGAGAAGTGAAAAGGTACAGAGAGAAAGAGAAAGAGAGAAAGGGAGAGATGAAGGAGAGAGTGGTCGCGCGTGTGTAGGTGCGTAATGTGTGTGCGTATGTGGGTCGCACCGGGCAAAAGGCGGTTATGCTCTCGCGATAGAAGATATGGAGAACCAGAGGGGCTTGCACACATACACACACACACACACACACACTGCATATAAAGACACGACAGATGGCACACTACAGGTATTATTCGCATACGACACACTTATTCGGCGACGGCGGCGCGGTCTACTTCTCTCAGTGCTGCTCCGCGGTATACCCGGGAGACAACGCGCAACACCCCCATGTATATTGCGTGCGTGAGTCATTTAACGTTTCGTCTCGTCTCGCTAAATGCGCGCTCCATCGCGCTCACGGAAGTCTACACCATGCGCGCTTCTCGCTGTTGTCTCGCGTTTGCGCTCGTCCCGGTCGAGGCCGGGGTGGACAGACGCGAGAACACGGGCCCTCGCGGAAGGTCGATCAATCGTACGTGACGAGGGATGCATATTGAGGCTCTCGGGCAGATACTGTGGACTCGTTCGGGATCGATTCCGATCGGACCGTTCCTCCTAGAAGATATAACGGAAGGGGACAGCCAAAAGATCCCGATCGGAATCCCGAACAAGTCCGTAATAGCACTACCCCTGGTTCTTCGCCGTGCAACTCTCGATTGATGATGCTCGATTTATTGAAATGAGAAAACTGACCAAAATCCTCGCGAAATACGCTGGACTTAAAAGATATACTTCATAAAGTGAGCCTTGGAATCGATTGAGCACACAACATTTTCTTTCTCTTCTTCTGACAGTCTTCTTCTGACATTAATAAATAACTGCAAAATTAACGTAACATGCAAGCTTTTAGCTTACATTCAGAATCTCACGATTCTGTTATGTTGATTTCACGATTTTTAATGATTGTTAGTCCATCATTAGAAAGGTAGGATTTCTCTTTTCCTTTTCTGGTTAAATTTTATAATTTTTCAAATCTTATATAATCTCTCATGATTCTGTGAAGTATTGATATTTAATAATAGTCAACAGAAAAAAGTCTAAAAATATTACAGAGATTTAAAGAAAAGCAAATGCATGGGGTCTGTCAGATTCCATTTTTTCGACGAGTTAAAATAAAAGAAGAGTAATGTATTACAATTGCGCTCAAGCGACTGCAAGTGTCACACTTTTGTTTCGACATATCGGAGAATTTTGGACGCACGTTTTGGATATTTGCCTCGCTTCCGACGTCATTAATCAAGATTATGCCCGCGGCGAGGACACAAGAATCAAAATGATTACGCGACGCGGCTCGTGAGAGACACGAGTGCGCGAACGTCCGAAACCGACTCGCTCCGATCGAGACGAAGAGTTAAACGGCCACGACGCTTCGACAGAAGCGAAATTCTCGCCTCGTCGTCGTCGGCTCGGCATATTTCGCCGGACCGACGGGAAAATCCACGAAGAAAATCCTGCGACTGCGCGGAGAGCGGGCAGCGACTTTCAGCGGCACGAGCTCGCGCCGGACTTCGTCCATACTTCACCAATGGAGACTATACTTTTGACGGGCCGTCCCGTTGGAAATTATACACGTTCCTTTTCGCAGTTAAGAGGATGCTAGAGTCGATGGCGAACTCGACAAATGTAACTCGTTTGCAACTCAAAAATTGAGTATTTGTAATTCTGCGCGGCCAATGCAACTTTGTAATGTAAACTTTGCAGAAAAAGAAAGCAGTATTCTGTCGGTAAAGATTTCGACTCCAGCATCCCCTGAAGCCTCTTCTACCGCGAGAATCGGAAGCGTTTTTTCTCGCTACAGATTCTTTGCGAAAGTTTTCAGCGGATCGTTCCCTCTGTTTTTTCTTCTCTTTCCAACGAGGCCACGCGAGACATGGTCTCGCTCGGTAGTCCGTCTCTAATATTTCACTTTCTCGACATCGGATCAAGCACTTGTCGGCGAGAGGGAGCTGGCGGACAAATGTGACTTGTCGTGCGCGAGCCCGTCCGCCTTTTCTTCGTGTATGCCTCGCCGAAGGTCCTCGTACGGCCTCTCATCCTTAATGCCGAGGAAACAACAACGCGCCGGGGGACTCGCGAGCCACTTACCTCTTCGTTGAGATTGCTGACCAACAGTACCGCCGATGCTTGTCCGCTTCCCTGCACTCGTACTCCGAGACCAGCAGCGCCGAGGGGAAATCCGCTAAGGCCGGCGAGGCCTCCGGCAGGAGGTACGCCGTTGTAAGGGCCAGCCAAGGGCGAAGGGAGGCCGTGCATAGCCGCGAAGGGCGTGGGCAGCACACTCGGTGCCCCTGTAATGGACTCTACTTCAGGAAATTCAAATGAGATTATTATTATTGTCGATCACACACTGTTTGAGGGAATGGGGGCGACTTTGCGCTTAAAATTCGGTTAACGGCTTTAATTCTCCTTGGTATCCCGGAACAAGGTATCCCGGAATTGTTAGGAAAAGATAATAACAGCAATCGCAAACAAACAATCTTGATAAACATGCAATCGTGAGCCAATTGTTTTCGCCAGATATTTTCCCATTATATATATATGTTGTACCGATTCTCTTCCCTTTTCCAAAAATCGCGACTATAAATATATAAAGTAAAAGTACCAACCCTTACGGAAAAATATTATAAGGAGACTACTGAGAACAGTAGTATTTTCATCGATTAACGAAAATACTACTGTTTTAACTATTAAATACTTATATTAAAACTATTCATAAAATTAACGAATAAGTTTTCTATATAGTTTTCCAATAGTGTTGTAATAAATATATAGTAGTATTCCAATATTTTTCCATAGCGTTTTAATAGTTTTCCTATATTGTTCTCAGTAGTTTTTTCTTATAGTTTTCCGTAAGGGAATGCTCGGACATGTACCTAATTCTGGATATTCTTTGTTTTGGTATTTAGATACAAATATTTAAACTTTCAACATCAAATATATGTATAAGTATGGAGTATGTAAATATATTTTATGTTGAAAGATTATATATTCGTATTTAAAAACCAGAACAATAAGATTGTCCAGGATTAGGCACGTGTCCGGGAATTAGTACCTTTACTAGTCTCTCAAAGCTTACTCTACTTAAAGAAATGCTTTTTCCAAGCCAAATTAGGCCAATTAGGCCAAATTAGCCAAATTAGGAAATGTTTAAGCGCGCAGACAAAGATCTCGTTATCTAACTAGTTATTTCTTCAATGAGGAGAGCGACACCTCACAGTGGGTCTCTGTCTTTCGATCGGCAGTCATCAGCCGAATTGTTTGCGCAACGAGATAGGACATGAAGTGGATTACACCGTTATAGATTAAACACCAACAACGCCGTGAAATTAATTTAACCCAAACAAGCGTCGGCGGAGCGTGTAATTTAAACTAGCGTTGTCGCCGGCGTAAACGCAAAAATCCAGACGATTCGGCGCGCCGTCGGCGCGCAGCAAGCCGGATTGCTTCCCCGGTACTTTGTAATTAATTAATTTACCCGAGGAAATAATAACGTCCGAGCGGCACGCGGCGGACAGAACGGCGGACAGTCCGAAGCGCGCGCGGCAAATTGCTGGCCGGCCGCCCCGTCGTTTCGCGAAATAATAATTCAGCGCCGGCAACGGTGAGGTGAGTGGCAGAAAATCGGTATCGCTGTTAATGTAATTAATTCCAATAAATATAACGTCTCGCGCGATCGCACGTGCCGCTAATTGTTCGATCGAGTTTCCAGTTGTTTTCTCTTGCGGAGAGCTTTCCCTCTATGCAAAAAATACAAACGCCATGCACCACACAAATCGCCTTGTGTACGCGCTCCTCCCCTCTCTCTCCCTCTCATGTCCAATCTCGCTGTTGCAATTACTGAATGACGTCTAATAGTAATAAATCTAGAGAGCGCTCGTTGTGAAGTACTGCATTGTAACGAAGTCGTTATTATCGAAGTTGTTATATGGATTTGCGCGAAATTAACGCTATGCGTCGCGTGTAACTACTGGTTCGATTGGTGCTCCTTCCTGTATGCGCGTTCGCGATCGCGCGATTTCATGCGATACATCAAACGTGAACCTCTGAAGCCGACCACCACAGACGCGATTCGCGCAAGCAATTGGCTCTTGTGTCAGCAAATTATCGCGATTATTGCAGCTATTGTAATTGTCGAGGTCATAGAGTGTAATAAACTTGATTGAGTTAACAATGTAGTAAACTGATCAGCGTTTTGTACATGACAAGTTAATAAGCGTATGCAGAGTGTCTGGATATAAAGGTGTGCCTGAGCGCTTGTAGGCAAGAGAAACTCGTTGAACTGACTAGAAAAATGCTGTGCCAATTTTTCAAGACAACCACGATTATCTTTGAGATTTCAGTTAAAGGAAATGCGCGCGGTACACGATGGTGGGACGAGCTCTAAAGAGACGTGTCTTGGGTTTGCTCTCTGATCTTTCAGCTACGGCGAAGACAGACGTGTGATTTGAGATCACCAATTTTCCAAAGATCATACAAGAATAAAATACTTAAAAATATATTTGTGGGATATAAATCTATTTCTGATCTCTCAAGTTTATTTCTGTGAAACGAATCTCACATATTCCAGAAATAAACTTTTATATACATATTTTCATATATTTTCTCTTCTCAGTGCAATTTCTTGCTTCATTAATATCTCAACAATTACCGTGGCAGTTTGCAAAAACGATCGAGGATTTTTTTACTTAGTTTAACGAGTTTTACACGAGTGCTCTACACTAAAAAAAGAAAACCTGAAAATTTATTTATAAAATATAAAGCTTATTTCACAAAAATAAACTTCATTTCACAGAAATAAACTTTGTTTCTCAGAGATAAACTTTATATCCCACGAATGAATTTTCAAACGTTTTTTCTCAATATAAATCCAGATACCTTGTTAATAAATTGCAAAACTTAACGAGATTGCGGTTTGACAGAAATAAACTTTGTTTCTCAGGAATAAATTTTATATCTCATAAATGTATTTTTTTCTCAGTATAAATCCAGACACCCTTTTAGTAAGTTAGCTTGCAAAACTTGACGCGTTTACGATAACAATAATAATGCAATGCGCCCAAAGGGTGAATGCGTTAATAATCACAGACTCACCGGGTATTCTAGCACGTGGTTGGGAACCAGCACCCATGAGCAATTGGGGTAGTAATTCGCCGCCGAGGGCGATCGACGCCGCGTCCAGGTTAGCGTCGCCGGTCGGAAGATTCGGGTTGGTGTAGTCACGGGATTTGTCGTTGTTGTACTTGACATTGAGGTTCTGCATCTTGCTGTAGTCGATGCGCAGTGTGCAGCAGGAGTTGTAGATGTTCTGCCCATCAAGCGACTGCACAAGAAAAATTGCGGATTTCGTGGTGACATCGGATTAAAGGGAACAGTGGTCATGCGCTTATAAGCTTGGAACACGAGGATGACTCTCTCTCTCTCTCTCTTTCTCTCTTCCTCGGTGTCTCACTCGGATACAATTTCGAGTGTTCCCTGCGATTAAATCAGGGAAAGACAAAGAAGGACTTCGCAATCTTGTTATCGCGTGCACGAGACAAGATAACGGTTAAATGCGACAGCGACATTCAATTCAGGATTCGAAGAGAATCCGGGAGAAGCCTGGACGCGCCAGCTCGAGATCGACTTCACGTTTGGACGTGTCAGATTGACACAGAGACACGCGTACAAAATTACATGTAGAATTACATGTTCTGCCGCGAATCGCGCACGTAGAAAGTAAATTAATATCCATTTCAATATCAAATTGATATATTCAAATCGACAATCGCTGTTTCATATATGAGCAATGATATATTGCAACTGATAATATTGTCAAAAAAGTCTTGAACCCTCGAATTTCAATAATGTGAATTTTTTATATGAAAATGTTATAATTACTTGGTTCAGCTAAGCGAAATTTGTACAAGAGAAATTTATTAAAAAAAGAAAATAAAAGAATATTTTACTAATCATTTTGTAATTTTTACCAGATGACTGATAACTATTTAAAACTAATTAACAAATTACGCACTGAAATGCTCGCGCTCTCTAACAAATGCATTCGTTAACTATCGCAAGACTTTTTCCCCGTGTAGATCCGAGTAGGTCGCCACTCGTGCATCAGCGGGAATTCCGGGGTATCGCGAAATTTGCAGGTCGCAGGTCGCCCGTGGCCTTTAGTCTCGCTCGTTTGAGCAGCGCATGGCCGACCGGTCGGTCGGTCGGTCGTTCGGCTGGCTGGACGGTCGTTGGTCAGATGGGACGGCGAGGCGCGTCTGTGTACCCGGCCGCGCTCGCTCTCTATATTTACACGGGCTAATGAATTTCGTACATAATTACCGCGCCGGCCCGCGCCAGCCGAGCTTCAGGCGTGCAGCAAGCTCTTCTCGCGCGGCTCCTCGGGCGGTTTACTCACGGCCGAGGGAGCACCGGTTGCATAATCGACGACCGAGGCGTCGATTATGCTGGCGAATTCTGCGTTCTTCCTTTCTCTCGCGAACGATTGCGGCGACGGCCACGAGCGCTCACAACCAGACGTCGCGCTCGTCGCGAATCTCGATGCGATTCGACGTCCCACGTTTGTGGGAATCGTTCGCGGGACAGCTCTACTACGGGACGGAGGATCAGGTCGTCACTGAGCGAATCGGGCGGATCGTGGCGCGAGTTCGCGTCGAGGAAAAACGAGCAGGAAGGAATAATCCGGACGTGATGGCGAACATCGCGCGGACAGGGGCAATACTCTCGCGTGCAACAAAGCTAAATTAATTTTCTATCTTGCGCGCGTGGCGGGGATGGTGGTTTGCGGCGAAACGGTGTATTTCAAGCGAATTAATTCTCCCTTTGATCACCGCGCGCGGGTTTACCAGTTCG
>NW_022639575.1:887635-908936 GCF_010583005.1 Odontomachus brunneus | reverse complement strand
GGTGAGGGGGGGGGGGGAGGGAAAAGCGGAAGAAGGCGAGGGGGATTCGAACGCACGGTACGGCTCCCGGTCATTTCCTGCTCGCGATTGCCGCTGTTGCAGACGTAAAATCACCGTGCGTGCGATTAATCTCGAGCGCGCGAAAATGCAACGAGTCTCGTGTCTGGTCGCGTCTGTTAACCCTTTCAGGCCTGCGTTGTACAGATAGATTAGGTCAAAGTGGAGAAAAAATTCCTCTAAGAAACACGTAGAACTTTGAATTATTAATCAAAGAAGATTGGCGAATAATCATGTGCGCTACGGCAGATGAGTAGTGATACACTACTTATGTTGTATTTGATCAAGAAATATCTAATGAGAAATACTAGTTCATAATTTTTGGATTGGCTTATCTGGTGAAATGCCACGATCGGAAGTATCCGATTAAATTGGAGTTTAATCGGGAATATCCGTTTGTTAAGTTTTTATCGGATAATTTCTCTTAGTGTGACGACTTCGTATGTTTGTAGATGAGGTCAAATTGAACAGAAAAGTTCGCCATCATTTCGCAAATAACCACGTAAGTTTTTAATTATTAATTAAAGGATATTAGTCATTATCATTCGCGATTATTCGGCGATTGATCTATCTGCACACCGTGGCTCCGATGTGATTTACCGGACACCCTGTGTGTGTGATATATATCTTTTCTTTTTTTCTTTTGAGCGGGGAATTAGTAGAGGACACATTCTTGCATTCGGGAATGGCGAAGTGGTTGTGTCACACTAAATTCTCACGGGAAAGTTATTCGTTACCGCAAACACACGCATAAGATGGCAGAGTTCGCTGGGGGAAAGCTGAGTGTAAATCACGAGTATGTACAACAGGTCCCAGCCGAGAGAAACAGAAATGAAGCCATAATTAATATACAGTATTTACAGCCGGGGCTTTGTGAAAGGGTTAATTTAGACGGACTCCGCGCGCGCGGTTGAATTATTCCAGACACTTGCCGCTTCAAAGACGCGAGACCAATCGCGCGTGATTTCTGCACGGTCGCGTCAATCGGCTCGGCGAAATGTGTTCGCGTCGCGGAATTAACCAAGGAGATTCGCCGGCAAGCCACCTCGCTTTATTTCCAATGGAAAAGTCTCTCGAATATTCTCCTCATTTTCTATGGAGCGCCCTTTCGACCTCCGACAGTGAGACTGGATTCAACGTTGGCATGGAGCACTTTAGCGGGCGCAAATTAGTTACATCATCCGTAATAGCACAGAGCGGAAACTGCACACACGCGCGCGCATCTTTCACTTCTTAAGCAGCGCCAAGGCTTTAAACGCTACAATCCTCGCGACATCCGTAACAAAAAAAAAAAAGGAAAAAAAGATAAAAGAGAATGAAATGAGAACGGAAGTGGTTGTCTCGCAGGGACGTGGCGCTCTAATTCACGATTACGGACGAAACGATTACGGCAGGATTACAGGTGAGAGACAAAATTCGCGATGTGCAGAGACACGAGTCTCGTGTAGCGGCAAGTTTAATGCTACGGCTTTCTTAACCTCCTTGAAGCAAAAAAAGAAACGTAAACGTGGTTATTTTACCATCACGATCGAAAGAATCGCAGGAATCGAAGAGGGAGAAGGGTCGTGTAATCGATGACGAGTGAAGGCCACGATATCAGCGAAATACTATATTTTGGCGAGATATGCTAGCAGAATAGAGAGCGGGAATGATCGGCCGCGTGTCTGCGGTGCGTCCGATCTGCGGTGCGCGCTTCGAGGATTAATTTGGCTTGTAAAGCAGCCGATATTTCCATAAATCAAGCAAAATAGCCGTGCACATCGGGAGGAACCGCGCGCGATTCCGTTCTCTCCGTTCTTTCCTCTCTCTTTCTCTCTATTCCGTAGCGCGCGCGTCCGATTTCTTTCTTTCGCGTCATCAATCTTCCGATTGCATTCATCGAGCTCACTTCCGGTAATTAACCGTCGCGCCGCGCCTTTCTTCGGGATCGCGGGGGGTGGCGAGGGCAAGGGGGAGGGAGAGAGGAATTGGCGAAAAATATTCTCCCGCCGCGAGATAATCCGCGGCAAATTTCGATCTGTCCCGCGGGAACAAGCAGCAAAACGTCCGCACGGAAGAGAGAAATTGAAAAAAAGAAAACGAGGGAACGAGGCGGGGGTGGAAGAAACGGCGAGAAGGAGCGGCGAAGGAGGGTGAGAGAGGAGAACAATGGACGCGCTGATGGCGGAGGGAGGAAATAAAACGAGGCGTATGTAGGCGGCGCGGATGGAAGAGAAGCCGAGTGGATACTTACGTATTTAGCGGTCTGCGCCGACAGCATGTCCGAATACTGTATTAGTGCCTGGAAGGAGCCTGAAACAGAGAAGCGATAAAAAAAGCGTGAGACGACGTTGTTGGACGTAAATTTTAAGGGCCTTGCCGCGCCGCGGCGGTTCGCACGCGAGATCCCACGCGAAAGACCGTGCTGGTCGGCTGATGAACTCACATCGTGAATGTAATATTAGTCTACACGTGAGAGCTCTTATCTACGGTGCAGTAGATTGCTATTAGTAGGTTGGGGTTCATGCACCTCAGAGAGCCGCGTGAAGTTGGCTATTATTTAACAATAATAATTCGTTTGGTACCATTTGATGATCTATTCTCAACGGGAACGTTGGCTAGTCAAAACGGATATCACAAAAAATAAAAAATGCATATGAACTTGGACTTTTTCCTAACTTGGAGAACCACTTTCAAGACATTGTAATTCTAGTTGTTATTATTCGTTTGATGATTTAACCACCAAACTTTTAATGCTTTTTAACGTTTACTTTCCAACAACGTTTGATAGTCGAAAACATAGTTGCCATTCAGGAAAATAAAATTAACTGTGTAATAACTAAGTTGCTCCCTTCCCTCCCCTAAACAAGAAAGTTTGCCAAAGAACACAGTAAATTTCGTTACAGGAACATAACAAATTTGTTAATAACATACTTCAGTTTTTAAAATATAAATGGCACATATAAAGTGAGAAAGAATAATAAATTGCTGCAAAGTGTCAATCTGTACATTTCGTTATAAAATTATTAACATTATAAAATTCTATGCTAACTTTTGCTATAAAATTCTCTATATGTAGAGAATTTGATAAATCTTATGGCCGTGATAAAATTAACATAAAAGCATTAAGCTTGTACTTCAAGATGATACCGATAAAAAATTGAGAAGGTAAAATTCATACTTTTTCTCGTGAAAAACTACACAATTTTGAGCGATGATTCTGTTCTGATTTCACACGGTCGCTATATGTTCTTTCAGCTATATGGTTTTTCCAGCGAGTAAATCGCGGGACGAAGAATACTATCTAGGATAGATCTATTGCATCGATGAGATCATTACTTTGCTAATATAAAAAATTTGGGTAAGACTTACGTCTCATTACGAACTCTCTTGCTTAAACCTGAATGTACATAATTATGAACACGAAACAATCTTGTGTCTTAACTCAAGATTGATAAGATGAGATTGATATGAGCGTACTCCAAGCAGCACATTTAGTTTAAAAACGTTGGCAACACTACTAGATATGACTCCAAGTCTTCAGTAGCTTTCTTCAGTTAGTCTTACCAGCTTATAAACTCCAGATAAATGATCGCGAATAAATGGCATCAGCTGCGACTTATATTGGTATAATCGTAACTTCTAAGGTTTAAACATTCATGTGTATCCATTGTAATTTTTGTGATCAGCACCAATCATTTTCGTTTAGTCAAACACTCACCTTTGTCACTTTTCTTTAAAAAAAAAAAGAAAATTCACGTTTGACTGAAAATTCGAATTCGCAGGTCTGAAATTTGCGATGTTTCACTCATGCAATGATTATAAAGCCGTGTGGTTTCATAAACAAATTTGATGTTTCGATTAGCCTTAATTACTCGGAAAAAGTCTAAAGCTCATACCCGGATGACAAGAACCGACGGGCTGGCTGCAAAGAGTCTTTGGGTGCGACCACAACGGTCCGCAACGTGCGGTTAACGTGCAGAAATCGAGCCTCGTCATTGGCGGGTTAACGAAAGGGTTAATGAAGCATTTGCTTGAAACGGGGCTTGATTTCACCGTCGCCGCGAAGTCACCGTATGAAGCGCTAGTTAGAGAAGCAAAAATGACCTCGAAGCCACCCTTCTTCGCGGCCGCCAACTTCCCGGCGGCGGCGCGCGCGCGGTGTCCGATTCTTTTCTTCCGCGCTCCAAGTTCACAAGCGTCGAAAATTGCGTCGTAACGAAGGACGAAAAAAAAAAAAAACGCGAAATAGAAACGACGAGAGAGAAGCGCGCGAGATAACGGCGTGGAGGACACGTCGGATGTACAGAGGATTGCATATATGCCTAGTCATGTGTCGAGAGTTACCACAAATTTTCGAGCTAACGCATTCGTGTCTAGACAGTCAAGGGTCGTGACTGTTGATTACTCGAAGAAACTGCAACAATGTCAAGCAGCTATGGACAGCCCGTGTTTTGTTTACGTTTGTAATTGCGGTTATCCGTTCGTGTAATCGTGACATTATTAGTGATAACGTGATCATAAAACCTGGATAACGATAAAAAGCACTATGCTCTCTATTTTATAGTGCCTGGAAAGGTATAATTTAAAGGTAAATATTGGAATATTCTTTTAATATATAATCAAGTTCATTTTTCTTATGATGGACATTTCAAAGAATATTTTGATGCAAAGAGAGAGAAGAGAGAGAAGAGAGAATTGATTTATTTATTTTCAATACCTCTATTTAAACATTGCGGTTTTCATTGTGGTTGCTCCGAGTCCCTTTATGATTAAAAATCGCACGCGATTCAAGTCGCACTTGCGATACGCAATTGTGATACGATATATCGCGTTTATTGCGATTCTTAAGAAGATCGTATCGCGATACACAGTTTCATAAATCGCACATGTCTAGTCGCCGGCCGCGAGAGAGCCACGGAAAGATGATGTGACCGGAGAAGCTCGTTTCGACGGCAAAACGAATTGCATCCTTCGAATGCACGCGCGCACGTCCGAAACACCGATGATTCGTTAATTTGTCGGGCGAAACGTTGCGGAGGAACGTAACTCTGTCACGTTAATGCGTTTTTCTCCACGCGGGCAAGCCGGAATTGTCCCGACAGAGCGGCGTTGACCAAAGTTCCAGCCGGCGGCTACGCTATTTCATTTTCGAATTTGCTCCACCGTGATAATGGAACTCTTTACAGTAATACAGCAAAGCCCGTGCGCGCGCATACACATGCATACATTTATACGCGCGATGACTATGCGATTTCGCTAACAGCGCGCTCTTTTATTTCCCGACCCAGAATTCCGTCGTGGTCTCTTTGCGCGCGCGCGCGCGGATTAATTTCGCGCTCTCGTGCGAATTAAAAGGAAGGTTCGGCCAAATTTGCTGTGCACATTCGGTGTGACCTTATGACGTTGTGTGCAATAAGATATTCAAAAAATGTGCGTCCACCCGCTCCTCGTCTCCTCGTTCTCCCCGGAATTAATCGCGGCGGATCCTCTGTCGGCCGGCGGGATTCACGTGGGATTCGTTTCACGCGCTGGCGAGTCCATTTTTCCAAAAATACTGCCGAAAGTCGGCCCGAAATGCGGCAAATTAGTTGTTTATCGCAATTTCGAATGCAGCTCGTTGACGTTGACAATCGACGCCACGAATAAAAACGACGAAATTGACGTTTAATTGCCATTTGCGAACGTTAATTTAATGTCCATGGCAAACGAACGGGCAGACGGCCGTGAATGAATGTGTCATGCGAGTCGTGTAACAAACATGCTCCAATTCCGCCCGTCGTGACGCCGGCCAAGATAAACAATACACGAACAAGTGTAAGAAATATAATGTAATCGCGGTCTAGCATGCACGAAGAAAACTAACGACAGATAAGAGGTCGGCACACCTGAGGTAAACACCTGAGGTGAACATGAGACAACTTAAATTGATTGAACGTGATTTAGATCGCGATGAGACAAAGGAGAGCGAGCAAGGGGCGAGGGATGACCTTCCAGAGGAAATAAAGAAGCGATCTCGGAGATGCTCGAAGCTAACATAACGGATAAATGTAACGGCAACATAAAGCATAACGGAACAAGCGTAACGGAGTCGCCACTTTTGTTTGATCTTAGGTTTTATCTCGATTTCAACAAGGCAGGAATACAGATTAAGATTAATGAGTCGCCAAAATTTCAACTCGGGTTATCATCCTCTAACATCCTGACATTTCAGTATTTAAAAAAAAATTATTAACCACTAAGTGGAGAGCTCAATAGATCCTACAGAAGGCGCACGCGTCACGCCGCCTTGGCGTTTTGGCGGAGTGAATGTTTCAGAGAGGGTGTCTCCGTTGCGCTCGCGCGCTTTTCTCCGCGTCTGTGCGCTCGGGCTCACAATTGCCATTAAATCTCGATTAAGCGAAACAAGTCGCAGGCGGCCGCAATTTCGCGACTTTTAATTCCCGTCCCGCCGAATTCTCGCGCAGGAACGACCACGTCGCGTCGCGTTATTTCATTAGTTAAAGCGCGTACGATACGAAACAAAGGATTGGCCCGAGGTAACGTTATTTAATTTTCGAATCTGAAATGTGCGGAGGCAAAGGAGAGCTCTCGCTTTGCCTCGCACTCTTTCTCTCTCTATCTTTCTATCTCTTTCCGCCTTCCCCGACGAGAGAACTGTGGCTTTCGAGCGTCAGAGAAAGAAGCGCAATGGCGCTTTTGATCCCACGACAATCGCAGCCCGCGGAACGGGTAATCGTAACGTTTACCTTTGCCATAAATTTCACCTCAGCCGCCTCAGTGAGTGCGCGCTGAAATTTTCGTTGTGGAGTTTCTTCCTTTTCTCTCTTTCTCTCTCTCTTTTTTTTTCTCATTACAAGCTCTCTCCTTCTCTTTTGCGAAGTTCATTGTAAGCCGGCATAATACGTTGAAGCGGCAGTAATTTGCTCTTGTGCCATTTAAAGCACCGGTAATTCGCTCTGTTACTATTTACGGCGCGTCGGTGATCTGCTTTGCGTGGTTTAAAGGCTAATTGAAACATCATTCGGAATCCCCGTCGTGATTCTCAATGCCCGGGATAGCGGATAACACGCGTCAAACCGTCGCGTCGTCGTCGTAGCAGACGTTTTGCCTCGCGCGAAACTCGACCGCTCCCCGGGCTTACCGGAAGTGCACGCGTCATCCTCTCGGCACACTCCCACCAAGATTTTTCCGACGTAACGTCTGCGGAAACCCCCCGATAGTTGTCGTGGATGCTGAATCCGGCGAGAACCTGAACGCGAGTGCAACCGCGCGCGGTGCATCGCTCGGTGCACTCCGGGCGCACACCTGTGTGGACAGAACTGTGTATAGCTGAGCGCACACACGAGCCGAAAGCACACACACGCGGGGGGACCGGAGGACGATGCTTCTGCGCTCATCTACTGTAGGCATGAATTCGTAACACGCCCGCCGGGAGCGCACCGGAGGCCTCTCTTTGTGTTTTTTTGCATAACGGGTGCAACGGGAAATTGCGTACGCTCCCTGTTATTCGATTTCCCGGCTCGCGATTTTGATTGAGAACGCGCCTCGGAGCGAAAGGAAAAGCGCAAAGTCGTTTACCCGAAACCCCGGAACTTTGCTCCAGTAAGTTATGCATGCGGATGAAAAAGAAAGTCCGGTTGAATTAACCAGGTGTCTGGTGAAATATGAATGAATCGGAAATCTGGTTGAAACTGCCAGAATTCCGTTTGAGTCAACAAGACTTCTGCACAGAAGGACACGATATGGTTGGCCCACGCATCAATCCGGCTGTGCCAAACAGATTCAACAGATTTCTGATCGCCACAATCAAATCACGCGCAGCTACATTGATGTATAATACTAGTTGAAGTATACCAAAGTATACTGACAAGTAAACCTACTCAAAAGGTACACTCCAATTTCTTTCTAATTTGACACAAATGTAGAAGTATAAGAAATATTTAGATTATATTTTTTCATTTTGAGTTTCACGGGCAGTTTATAGCTTTTTAATGTTCCTACTCCTATCATCAACAGGTACAACAAAAATGCATTAGAAAGAAATCGATTAACAAAATCAGAAAGAGATCGGAGTGTACCTTTTGGGTAGGTTTATTTGTGAGTCGTGTCAACTAGACGCGCTACCACAAAGATAACTAGGCTGATGCAATTGTGCCGCTCACAACTGAATATTTCTGGTGATGTGCACCTTTTCTCTTCCGTGTGGTTGACTTGAACGGCCACGAGTTCTGGTTAGCTAGAAATCTTGTCAACTCAGAAATGGTAAGAAGTTCTGGTTGATCAGAAATCTTATTGAACAGAATTCTGGTGACTCGAATCGGAATTTTCTGATTTGTTCATTATGATCCTCCACCACACATTCGGTTAATCCAACCAAACTTTCCTCCACCTATGAATGCGTCCTACATTTACTTCTCGTCGCGCTGACAGAGCTTGAAATGGAAAAGAGAGAGAACCAGAGGCAAATACGTCAATTATCCGCGTGTTACCGAGATTATTTGTTCTGACTGACGCTGTCGTGGACTCGCTCGTAACAATCTTATTTCAAAAGCGAGTATTTCGGGAACACTCTTTATGGTACTCGGCGCGATTCCGAAAGTACTAATGGCGTCAAATGCGCGCAACGACGACGGCAGGCCCGGGCAAAATGCGCTCTTCAAGCACTACTGAAGTGCCAAAGTGTCGTGGCGTGTCTACAGACGAGAGCGGATCTTCGTGAAAGTGTTGCGACGATCTCGCGCTCCCCTCGTTCTCTCCCTTCGGCGTGTATCGGATTTTAAAGCGATCATGCAACAACAATACGTCGAACGCTGTACTTACTGTTCTTTGTGAAGGTGACGATCTTCAGGACCTTGCCGAAGCGCGTGAAAATCTGCAACAGACAGAAGTAGGTCGGATTAGAGCTCGCGATCGATTTGCCTCGGCTAAAAGGGGAGTCCTCGACTGTTCCTCTTGAGTCATGGACTCCTCGAGATATTTTTTAAAGCGGGAGATAAAGTGAGTCATTATAGAAATATTAATATTAAGAGGAGAAAGAGAAAGAAATCAACTCGTTGAATTCATTTCAATTATAAATCAGTAAAAGTGTAATTTGTCTTCCGTGAGACGACCCATTTCGGGGATTTCGTGGGCCCCAGCTGTGGGGGCCCGGAATTGGTGCAGAATCTTATTTTATCAGTTTATTTGTTAAACACAATTTAACGCCACACGTTCGCCGGCGTGGCGCGAACAACATTCTAAAAAATTGATTCGCGACAAACAAGCGCGGGCGGTCGCGTAATGGCGTTTTCGTATAAATACCGGCGATATTCAAAGGCCCGAGCTAGAGCGGTTACGCATGAATTTTCAAAAGCCCCTTTGGCGAGTAGCGGCGATGGCGGTGGTGGCGGCGGGTCGGCAGCGAGAGCAGTATCACGCAATATTTACAGGCGTATCCGGTGTCGAGCCGGCGGGCTAATAATCGCGTACGGTGCACACGTCAAACCGCCGTCATTGTCGTATATTCGGCCGGCAATGCCGATGATCACATTAATGCCGCGAATGCAAATATTTGGCCGCGCCGTTGCATTCGTGATGATCAACCCATTCACCGTAAGTCCCCGACAACAACGCGAGCGCCGCGGGATTAGGGACGATTTTGTAAGATTTCGTCGCCAACCGACTGTCCACGCTTCGCGCTTCTTCATTAAGGCCTGATCTACAATAGATGGAGTAAGGAGTAAGAGTAAGACTAAATGAAAATAATTTATTCGCTTACTCGCTTACTCCAGCTCCTTACTTCAGCTCTTACTACTTAATTCAGACTTACTCCATGTGATATAGACGGGCAAACTTTACTGTAGATCGGGTCTAAACGAAATAAATTATTTCCATTTCGTCTTACTCTTACTCCTTACTCCATCTATTGTAGATCGAGCCAAAGTGGATGCTGAAGCTGAAAACTTTGCCGACAGAACACTGACATTTTTCTGCAACGCTTACGTCGTATTGTTTTATAAAGTCACAATTGCTTTTACGCAATGAAATGCGTGTTTGAAATCTCCACATGGAGAAAACGGCGGCAAGTTACGATTTGTAGCATCAAAGGAGCACAATAGTTTGTACAAACGTTACATCACGCGATTCTTCACGAGTCTTACGATACTTGCAGACTTAATGTAGAATCTAGACTTCTACTCAGGATGCGCGCCGTGCAATTATCGCATGTTTCGCGTCGAGTAACACTTTAAGCGCGAGTCGCTCGCAGCTCTCAGAGAGCGGAGCTATTCCCTCACGCGAGATCGCCGAAAGATCGGAGGATCCGTCGAGTAAATACGTAAAAGCTCGTAAAAGCGCGACCACGAAGGGAAATGAAAAATTTCCGAAGTGCAGACGGCAGAGGAGAGAGAAAAAAAACACGCTAATGCGAGCCACTGTCGTTTTAGCGATCGAATATTCAATGTCGCGACCGGTCATCGTCTATGGACACTCTGGTGTCGAGCCGGGGAAATTATATTCCTCGATAATGCGAACAGCAAATCGGGATGGAACTGAGGATTTAAAGACACGCTGATTATCACGAGGAAGCGACGGAATAGAGCAGTGTTAATTTTTGTTAAACAAAAACTGCCTAGTATTTACTTATCAATTTTTCTAGCCTAATTTTTGGCCAGTAATTAACTATAAAATACTGGTTAATATTTTTTTCCAGTTACTGTCTAATACAGTCTTAATCAGTAAAAATTAGCTAGATAGTGAGCAGTTTTTCTTGAAAAATTTTCTACTTGGAAAATGCGCGCGCGAAAGAGGACTTTGCGCCACAGTCCCGTAATTAGTGGGTTCACAGTCCCGTAATTAGTGAGAGAGAAAAGACGTGCGTGCTGCATTCGCGATGCGCGCGTATCAACGGGACAAAGACTTTTCTTCGCGTGTCACCGCGATGAGATCCCAACTGCGATGAGGCCGCGACATTTTTTTTTCCTTTTCAAGCGATTCTACAACGCAACGTTTCGATAACGATTGGCAATGATATGATAACAATTAGCACTCTGCTAAGCAGAAGGCGAAATTTCCGATGAAAAGATCTTGAAAATTGCACGTACCAATGCCGGCGAGCGGCGAAATTCTCTCAGATATAAACGACGAGCACAGTTGTAGCAGGCCGCATTAAAGCGGCGCCAATAACAATAAAAATCAGCGCGCTTCCGCGAGTAGATCCTCATTATCGTTACGTTTACGTCGCGCCGGGGGCAATGAGGATCATTTTTACGGCAATTGCGTCCAGATTCGAAGCTTTCGCAACGCCGAATAACGATTACGCGTTAACGTGTCGGTGCATTTGTCAGTCTGCGCTCTGTAAGGTAAAAGTACCAATCCCTGGACACTAACAATTAACTGGTGCCTAACTCTGGACGTTCTTGTCGTTTTGGTCTCTAACTATACGGAAAAAATAGTACGCTCGGCCCGATTGTGCCAACCAGATTCAACGGTAAAATACAGAGGAACTAATTATATGATTCCCGCAACCATAGAGTAGTTGCTGAGTTTATTTTATGTGTGTATTATTTTATGTAAGTAATATTTATTTTATTTATATTTGTATTATTTTATGTAAGTAATATTTATTTTATGTAAATTTCAAATATTTAAAAAGCAAAACAATAAGAACGTCCAGAGTTAGATGCTATTATTGCTTAACGTTAAACAGGGATCATCGCGTTACCCTGGAAAATAAGAAGCCATGAGCGAATTAAAAGTAGATGGATCGTTCGCGCACGGATTCAATCCGCGTATCACGAAGGGAGGAAGACGATAACAATGATAATATTTAGAATATATGGATTACGGTTCCATCCATTACGTCCATATGTCCGCGGCGTCCATTACAGGCCACAAGACCGCTCGTAATAGCTCCGCTCGACTATTCGCATTTCTATCACTCTCTGTCCCCCCCCCTCTCTCTCTCTCTCTCCCCCCTTTCTTTCCGTCACGTTGCAGCTGCCAGTGCAACTGCAACCGCGCGCGCGCGCGTTTCCCTGGAGCGGTAACGGTGCGCGCTATTTACAACGCGTAATACGAAAAGCAGCAACGGCAGCCAAGCGTCGGGGCCGGCGCATGTTTTTATCCGTTTTCCGATAAAACGGGAAATATTTCAATTTTGATATTCGAATTTTTGCCGGTCATGTTTCCGGCTCCTGGATGCATGCGTCCGACCGAAAACAGTTCGATCGCGAGCGGATATGAAGTCGCGCCGCCGTCCGTATTTGTCGGAGGTTGCGCGCCAATGAACGAATGGATCGGCCGATAATCGCGCCTGATCGCGAAAACGCGGCCGGGGATCATCCCCAGGTGATTGGCTGCGTGCAGCTCTCCGACTCCTCGTCGTGCTCGCGACTCGAAATTCGCCGTGATCGACTAAGCAACGCCGACGCAACGTCAGAGTGTTACGAGAGCTGCTGTCAATACAGTCAATATATTGTATAGGGTGTTTCAGACTCTCCTCCGCAATTTCTGTGGAAATATAGAACGGATTGAGGTGAACATCAAAATCTTATATCGCTTTGCGATATTTGCAATGACAGTCGAGATATTAAGAGGGACAAAAAAAGTGATGAATTATCACGCGCGATATGGTAGATGAACTGTGCTGTTGTGTACTCGTATATTAAGTCAAATTGAACAAAAAAGCTCCTTATCATTTTGCAAATAATCACGTAGACTTTTAGTTATTAATGAAAGAAAACTGTTGATTGTGTGCGATAATGCACAAATCTCCTTTAATTAATATCTAAAAATCTATGTAGTCACCCGCAAAATGGCAGAGGACTTTTTCTAAGTTTGGTCTGATGAATAAGTATACAACAATTCATCTATCATATCGCGCGTGATCGTTCACCAATCTTTTTAAATCAATATCTCTCGAGATTTATTGCGAATATCGCGAAATGGGGAGCTTTCATGTTCATCTCAATCTTTTCTACGTTTCTATAAAAATTGCGGACGAGAGTCTGGGATCTCACTCTGTATATCGTGGGTGTTGCCTGTTATCACTTGGATTGCACACATCACCCGGATGCTACCGGATATCTATGAGTATCCGGGGATAACTATATTCGCGGATATTACTCAAGTAACGAGAAAATAGTTACAAGTGTGCAATGCACTCATTTGTTATTCGTTATCGATAGAAAAATCAATAAGTCTGTTCCTTTCAGCTGAACTGCCCGAGCTACTAGATCGATGTAGCTTTGCATAATTACTCTCTAACAGCTTACTGCGAAGGATATAAGCTACCATGAGACCTGGACATCCTCCACCCTCTCTCCCCCGATTTCGTCCCCTTGACGCTTTGTCATAACCCGGGGTAGTTTGAGCTAGTTAATAATAAAGATCATTTAATATTTAGTACCTCATTAATGGCGAGAACCCGAAAGCATCTCATCGTACGCACAAGCCAGCTGGCTGATTGGGATCAATCTGATCATCGTCAGGAGCGCGGGATCGATTTCTGCGAACGTGTCGCTCTGGGTCCTGAGCCGAAATTCCAAGCGACACATCGGCGCGCGATCGATCGGCCGCGTATCAGAATTAGCCCGCGAGTGTTGTCACGGAGAAATTATTAATAGATTCCGGGACTATTCCCGGGAGAGGCGATCGATCGCTCGAGTTTTGACCTTCGCACTGATTCTAAAATAAGAGGTGCTCTTCTGTTGCCTGCCTTTTTTTTTTTCTTCTCCATTCGCCATTTGCACTCGATATTCTTTATTATTCTAGCATTCAATGGCCCGGTTTCGCTGTTTTAGACGCCGGCAGTAGAAGAAGCCGTTGCACATCCGCTTCATTCGACACTCATTAAAACTTTCCTCGCAAATGACGCGCTTCGACTGATTCGTCCCACTTTCGGCCCGGCACGGCGGAAATGCCGATTTCCTTCCTGGCGCGCGAGTTATTTTGCAGGTCGGTCTTCCCTCGACTTTGTCTATTTACACCTCGCGACATGAGCTACGTGTCTCCCGCTTGCGTTTATCCGTCGCCGGGGCGCGAAAGCAGATTGCTTTAATCCGTTACGTAGCTGTGCCGGCTGCGAGTATCGAGAACGCCCGATGACGCCATCGATTGCTCCCTCAAAGCTCTCCGTCGTGTTCGACGCGCTTGACGGTACGTACTCTCCCTTTCTCTCTCGTCCCGCGGAATATTCCCGAGATCAAACTAGGCATGCAAGTTGAGTCGAAAGTAACGCATCGCGCCTCTTCGCGATGTTTTCTTTCCGTTTCTCTTCGGATCGCCAAATGTCGGGCGAAATAAAATTACCGCGGCGTATACTTGTTGATTAGGTCGAGATTGCACAGAGTTATCACGCCACTCGGTGATAACTGACGTAATAACCGACCGACTGACGTAATTTCAGTCGCACGTGCGTATGCACGCGTGTGTCCCTACCTACACGCGCGTGCGTGTAATACGTCGTAAAATAATAACGGCCGAGCGAGACACTTGCCCCGGTCCCCAATAACACTAGAGGAGGCTAACGCAAATAGCGGCGCAGGGGGAATAACGGTGGAATAACGAACGGAAGTTTGTGTACATTTGGCAGCGGCGGCAATCGCGAAACGCATCGACTGCGCCGATAATAAACGTCGGCTGCCCCCGGCGGGCTCGAGTTCCTCCGAAATTCGCCGGGACAATTTGCGCCACGGGCGGCGGCGGAAAATTTGTCAGATTTCGCGTAATTAATTAAATGCCGATTTAATTAATTTTGTTGTACAGTGTACAGTATGTTTGGCAGCGCACGCGCACTAAGTGCCGTCGCGGAGAGTTTCCCATTACGCTGTCAATACCTATGCGAGACGAGCCGCATTGACCGTCGGTATTGTCGTCGCCATTATACGCGAATTAAATCGTCATAAAGGGATTAATGAAATGAAGTGATCGCTCAGCAATCGTCGCTCAGTACGCTTAAACGTGTCGAATGATGCGACTTGAAACGGTAAAAAACACGTTGAAAGAGAGATTCAGCCAAAATGGCGCACCAATTGAATGTGCAGAGTGATCGGAGTCATTTACTAGATGCTATTTTTCTTCTTTTCTCTTGGATCAATACAGAAATTGGTTCATCCAATCAAACCTTTTCTATCGTGTATGTTTCATTCTCTCTTTCTCTCTCTCTCTCTCTTTTGTTTCGCCTACACCATTCCCTTCTGCAGTACTGTGACAAGAGAAAGCACCTCACTCGGCATATTTCTGGACTCGTGGCTTCAGCCGTCTCATAAGAATGCGCAGTCTATCACAATAAATCTACGATTATGATATACGTGACATTTTTATAGCTGTGCTCGCGATTCACCTGAAAAAAACTCTCGTCTAACTCTGAATTCTCAAATCTGAATCAAGAGGAATATACTTGCGGCAGAATGCCCTCTTACCAGAAGAGATTTCCATTGACAAGACCTGTAGATAAAAGACGAAATCCTCTAACCTTGAGAATAAGTTTGGAATATTTTCCTTTTGGTTTTAGCAGAATACTTTTGAGGCCGTATATGTAAGAGGATTTCGCTAAAGGTAAGATTATACTGTTTCAAACAGAACTGTATTTTTGCAAAATTCTACAGTAATTTTTATCACGGAGATTCTCTCCGTGCAGATAACTGATTGCCTTTTTGGTTTTAGAATCTTCTTGAAACCATATGCAAGAGGATTTTGCTAAAAATAAGAACTGTTCCAAATAGGATTACTATATTACTTTTACAAAGTTTTGCTCGTACAGCAAATTTTATAAAAAATCTCCGTACAGATAGCTAATTGAGGTCAACCTCTCCGATCGGGACTAAAAAATTTCTAGTCGGCAGTGTAATAACGCGATTAAAATTGCGAAAGAGCAGCGTTTGAACAGCTTCCGAAATCAATTCGCGGGAGACCCAAAACTCGCCGCCGAGTTGGTTTTGCGATCAGACCGCCGTAGTAACAGCCGCATTTCCGTGCGAGGCACGGCGATACTTATACCCCGTCCCGGGCGCCGTCGGTGCCGCTACATTTTTAAGCCCACACACGCTCGTGTGGTCGCGACCTGTGTGTGCGCGCGTAAGACTCCCGCGGGAAATCATCTCGCATGTGCATTCTGCATCCGCAGCGTTGCATCCGTGCGCGTGCACTTGCGCGACCGCGTCCGACGAGTGCTCGAAAGACACAGCGTCGTTGTAAGTCTCGCGATCACACAGAACGAACGTGAGTCATCGGAGGTCCCGTCCGATCGGGACGTTTCCGGCGCTCTGCGAGGACGAGACGGGGCTACCTCTAACCCGCCTTTACGTTGGAATCACATCTACCCGATATTCTGCTGTCCACGACCCTGAATCGGTCAGCATATCTGAAGGCCTTCGCACGTCAAAAAGTCTTAACCGTAACCGTAATTCCGTAAATTTCCAATACATACAATCAGATAGACGCAAGTGAACATTCATACACAGCCTTACGGTTACGAGTTTTCACTTGCGTTACTCTATTTGATTGTTGAAAACTTACGGAATTACGGTTACGATTAAGACTTTCTGACGTGCAAAGGCCTTAAGGCTTATAATAAAAGTCGTTATCCAAAACTTGTCTCATGAGACACTCAGAAATTTATCCAGAGTTACATCCAAATTTTTCAGTTGAATTATAATCGTAAATTCGTAAAGGTAGACTGTGCACTTTCCTATTGCAAGACTGGAGTAGACACTGATAGGTAAGAGAGGACAATAGAGAGTAAGATGTGTCCCTTGTCCAATCGTTCCTAGTGGAGAGAATATAGGAAGAGAAGCGATCACACGATCGATGCTTTTTCTCTTTTCACTGCACGAAGAAGAAAAGTCTGTTTGAAAGGATCAATTTTTGGTGAAATATGGACGATTCAGAAATCCCGGTTTGAAGTTATCAGAATCCAATTTAACCCTTTATTTGGCAGACTTAAAGGAATTTAAGAAGAAAATTTTTTGAGCGTTTGAGTTTGATCTTTTGAACGCAATTATGTTTTAAGAATTTTTTTTCTATTTATAATAAGCCTGTTATCTCTAATGGCAAAAATCGAAACTATTGAGCAGAACAGGTGACCAGATGCAACAATATCAAATAAATGCGACTACATCTATCATTCTTGCAAATAGTTTATGAGAAATCGACGTTACTTGAGAGCAACACTGCCAGATAAGGTTTAAATTATCAAGATTTCTGGTTAACAGAATTCTGACAATTTCTAAATCGTTCATATTTCAGCAAAAATTGATTCATTGAACCAAATTTTCTTTCGTGTACATTTTACTCTCTCCTTTGTTTCCCCACGTCGCTCCCTTCTACAATACTGTGTGACAGAGAAAGGCACCTCACTCTTGACTTCAGCCAACATTTTTATATTTGTACTCGCGATTCATTCGAAAAACTCTCATTTACCTCTCAAATCTGAGCAACTCACTCGAGTCGAGTTTCAAGTGATCAATACGAGTCTATGACGCTGCAATGCACACGGTAGTGCAACGTGTGCTTTCGTTTTCTCTGAGCGTCAATTTAAATAGGCGCGTGTTAATTAAATGTCAACCCGAAGGGGTTAATCGCCGCGGAAGTAGTTCGCGATCGCGTCGTAAGGAATCGTGCAAAACGACGCGTCAATGGATGCGAATAATCGGGTGGCGATTGAGTCGTGTCTCTGTGAATTGGAAGATAAGCGGAAGGAAAGAGGATAAATAATAAATCGAACGGACGGAGCGCGCGAGCGTTTCCTCGCGAGGCGGGGAGCGCGACGTCGGATTAACGAAATAAAAACGGCTCGCTCGGCGCAAATTGCTGTCGCGCGACGGGACGAAGTGGTTGATTAAAGTTCACGTAATTGAAACTTGGAATTGAACGAGTCGCCGGCGTGCCGTATTAGCGAGCGATTGTAATCTGACGAAATTAATGCGCCTCGAAATACGTGTTATTCAGCACGCGATTACGCCGGTCGGATATAATTAATCAATTACGGATGAATTATTAACGGAATATTGGACATTAAAATCGCGAAAATTTCGGCGAGTCCCACCGTTTTCGAAGCTGCACCGTGCCATAAATTCAGGCGGACTCCTGCCCGTCTTTGCGCGCGCGCGACTCTTCTCGCCCCATTGACTTTTCGTTATTTCCTTTAGGAGCGCTCAGATCGATTCGTATAGTTTGATTAAACACCTTTTGTGGCAGAAACAAAGGCAACACGGATCGTCAATTTCGCCGAGGGAAAAAACAAAACCTCGTTCCAAACAAAAACGAATTCTCGCGTGGATGTTTATCCGTGCTTCGCCAAGGAGCTCGTCGTTAATATATTATTTGTTCTGTCCCCTCTTGTATTATGTTTCCAGTCGGCTTAGCATATTCACACCGTCGGAATCCAATTGCGCTCCGAAAGTTGGCAAAGTGCGCGCGCACGCGCGACGGCTTAAGAATTTTTCGTTCGTTCCCGGCAGGAAATAGACGGTACTATTGTTGGCACTCTCGGCTCACACGATGAGAAAACTTTCAACAAGAGGTCGACCTTAACCTACGCGTCGGGCGCGCAGCAGCACTGATTGATGCAATTTGGCATACAACTGTGGATCTAAAGATAAAGAAATAAGTTCCTTTCATCCTTAGAAATGATTTTAACTTATTCATCCCACTTTGCATACGGCATTAGCTCATCTGAATTCATTGATATGTTAAAGGTACAGCACTGAGCGCTGCAGTTTTGGCTTTTGAGTTATCAAACGAGCAGCGTTGCAGTTTGACAGCGCGCTGTGGTTCTAAGGATAAAGAAATGTCCTTTTCGTTCTTAGAAGTGATTTTAACTTATTCATCCCACTTTGCACGCGGCATTAGCTCATTTGAATTCATTGATACGTTAATTTTAAAGGCAGCACTGAGCGCTGCAGTTCTGATTTTTGAGATACCAAACGAGCAGCGTTGTAGTTTGGCAGCGCGCTGTAATTTGAAAGATAAAAAATGTCCTTTTCATCGTTAAAAGTGGTTTTAATTTATTCATTGCACTTTTCATGCGGCATTAGCTCATTTGAATTCATTGATACGTTAATTTTAAAGACGCAGCACTGAAAGCTGCAGTTTTGATTTTTGAGTTATCAAACGAGCCGCGTTGCAGTTTGGCAGTGCGCTGTGGTTCTAAAGATAAAGAAATACCCTTTTCATCCTTAAAAGTAGTTTTAACTTATGCATCCCACTTTGCATACAGCATTAGCTCATTTGAATTCATTGATACGTTAATTTTAAAGATGCAGCACTGAGCGCTGCAATTTCAGTTTTTAGGTTATCAAAACAAATAGCGTTGCAGTTTTTTTTTGGCAGCGCGCTGTGGATTAAAAAATAAAGGCAAATAAATAAGTTCCTTTCATTCTTAAGATTTTGATTTTATCTTATTCATCCTATTTTTCACGCATTAGCTCACTTGAATTCATTGATACGTTAATTTTAAAGGTGCAGCGCTGAATGCTGCACGTGCCAGCTCGTGAGTGTGTTAAAGGCGCTTCTTCTTCTTCGTGTTTGATGACATAAGCCACCGTGTCTTCAGTCTTCCCCGAGGATATTGTGGCTATTTAACATTCCAGCAGTTAAACCGGAGTGCTAAAGGCGTGTCCGTCGTAGGCAAGGTTAAACTCGATGGTACACTAATGGGCTGATCCACACGAGGATCTGGAGAATCGCTCGCGAGCGAATAACTCGCGTTGACTCGCAATCTGAACCCGTCGTGAATAAATTTTTATTTTTGATCGCGATATGCCTCTCATTTATTCGCGGCAAGAGCAAATCGACCGTTGTCATTTGTAAGTTTCACGTGTCACTGAATCTGTCGCATTCGATTCTCGGCGGGCGCTCTCTCTCTCTCTCTTTCTCCCTCTCTAATGACGTAAGATATGCGCAGCCAGATCAAGCGCGATCGCCTAGCTATCTCTCGGCGCTAGATATCCAATGCGCGTTATTTCGAGGATGCTTACGTTAATTCACTGACGCGATGCCCCATAATCCCATTTCGCCGTGGCACGTCGACAATGCGAATCAATTCGCGCTACTATTTGACAGAAACGCGTGCACGCACGCACGCAGCGTCCGTCATTTGCGTCTTTGACGTTCCAACTGTTTGGGGAACGTAAATCGGCGGAAAATGAGCGACAAGCTCATGAGACTGCCGCGGAGAAGCGAAACGAAGAAACAAAAGTCTCCTTCGTTTATAAAAGTGGCAAATCCTAAACACGTATCTAATCCTAGAATTATTGATGTTCTGATCTTTAAATATGAATATTTAAACTTTCAATATAGAATATATGTGTATACTCGATATGTGTATATATATTTCATGTTGAAAGTTTAAATATTTATATTTTAAGATCAAAATAATAAGAACGCGTGTCCAGAATTAGCTCTTGTATTTTTTCTTTTTTAGTCATCTTTTGTAATAATTTATTATAATTAATTAGGATTTAGCTGCGTTTGAAGAGAACCGTGCCAGAGAGTGCATTAAAATAAAATAAATCTATCTATCAACCTTTCCATTCTCTCTCTCTCTCTCTCTCTCTCTCTCTCTCTCTCTCTCTCTCTTTCTCTCTTTCATCGCAGAAACGATATAATTCGTTCAATCGACCAAACGTTTGCTCGAACGAATTTTGTTCGTGCAAGCGAAGTCTCATTAACTCAGCTACTTTTTCCCTCAGTGTTCAAAATTATTTCCTGTTACTTTTATGATACGCGATGTACAGAATAGCGCGGATCGCCCGATGCTTTATTCTCCTCAATCGCTCTTTCTCTTACTGAAGCGTGTGATGCATGTGTAGTATATGTGTGTGTGAGAGAGGAGATGGAAAAAAAAATCGAGGGGCGAGAAGGTACCGGGAACAGCTCGTTATTAAATCGAACGCGACCCTTTGGCCGCTGGCCATCGCTCATGGATCCCACGGGGATTCCCTCATGCCAAGGGATTACAGGTGACCAAACTCACCCTCCTCCCCTCCCGCCCTGCCGCCTCCCTGCGCGACGTCCTCTTTATCCGTACCGTTCCGTTCCGCAAAAGCTAGCCACCGGCGTATTGATTGATGTAACAGTTATTAATTCGCGTGCTCGATTATCGGGCGCCGAGCCGCCGTCGCCGTCGGTGTCTCCGCGGTTTCTGTAATGCAATAACGCGCAATAGCGGTAACGCAATTCCGTCGCGGCGATCCGTCGTTATTCATTTAGGTATGACGGCTCGGGGCGGATGGTTCGCGAATTCTGCCGATCGAGCGAGAGGGCGGCATACGGCAGAGGA
>NW_022639575.1:887167-887571 GCF_010583005.1 Odontomachus brunneus | reverse complement strand
GGGGGGGGGGGGGATCGATGTCTGACGGCAAGTCGGAGTTTACAAGCGAAAAGGTTCAAACTTATCCTCCCTCGTTCGGCCGTCACCCTTCCCTCCACCTTCTGCTTCTTCTCCTTCTCTTTCTCCTTCCCGCCCCGCACACGCTGCTGGAGCTGGCTGCTAGCCGCGAGCCAGTTCCGCGGGAAATGGATAGGGATTTCTGCGAAAAGTTTCCCGGCAAGTTGGCGCGGATTTTTCCCTCTTTCGGGAAAAATATGTTTCGTATCGCGGCCGCAACGATTGCAGTTCAGCGGAGTTGCGCAATTATAGTTACGCGCGAGATCAATTTTTCTCTCGGCTCTCGAGGAGTTCCTCTCTCTCTCTCTCTCTCTCTCTCTCTCTCTCTCTCTCTCTCTCTCTCTCTC
>NW_022639575.1:886672-887157 GCF_010583005.1 Odontomachus brunneus | reverse complement strand
TCTCTCTCTCTCTCTCTCTCTCTCTCTCTCTCTCTCTCTCTCTCTCTCTCTCTCTCTCTCTCTCTTAGCCCCCTCGCGATTACACGGCGAGGGTGTTTATTGACGGGCGAAATGGGTTTTTTTCCTTCGCCACTGCACACATACACGTGGGACTGATATGCAGGCGTAGCGATTAAAAAAAGATTGAACGTGTGGAAGAGAACACGTGGCGGTAATTGAAGGAAAATATGAAGGAATCGAATTTATGAGCAAGCGCGAGCAGGGTGCGGCGGTGACGCGATTAAATCGCACTCGTAGTACGCTTTCCTGCAAATTAGCTTAAGTAACTAATTACACCCGCTTTCTCAGTATACGAGAATCTTTCTGCTCCCATGACCGAATTTTTCCTCCGGTCCTTGTTCCTACCGGACGACGGAAAATTCAGTTGCACCAACGGTATTGTTTTTTCCGTCCGCGCGCGCGCGTGTATGTGTGTGTGTGGGGGG